>NW_010245033.1:1440-2248 GCF_000690775.1 Eurypyga helias | reverse complement strand
CAGCTCCATCCCCATGTCAGCACCGATGCCTCAGGGATATTTATTCTCCTCTCTGTTTTCCAGGCTCTGTTTCCTTGTTTGGTGCTCGTTGGGCTGAGCGGGGGTGTACTGGACAAAGGATTGTCCCTGTGGAGGTGGGGGGTTGGCAGGTGGGTCATTGCAGTAACCTGAAAGGAAAGGGGTAAAGCCCAGCTTTGGGGGTTGCAGGTGCCTATCTAAAGGGATCAGGATAAGATGGGCTTTTCCCGTAGCGGAAACGAATGAATGCCTTAGCTGAGTGGTGCCGGAGCATCACGTGATGCTTTCAGTGCCGGGGCAGACCCAAGAGTGACTGGTGAAGGAAAGGCTGGAGCAGGGCTGTGGCAAGGCCTGTGGGACCTGGCCTTCCTGGGCGAGCTGGGAGCCCTTTGTGCTGGTCAGAGCCCTGCTTCTCCCGCTGCAGCGCGGCGTGGGTGAGCTCGGGGGGACGCTGACCAAGCAGAGGGGTCACCCCAAATAGATGGGACAGGCAGCACCCTTGGGGAGCATCGCTGGATGCTTGCCTCGCTCCTGGTGTCTTTTTGAGGCATCTTTAGGCGCCCTCAGCAGGTGCCCAGGGCTGGAGACCTCCGATCGGAGCCAAAGTGGCCATCACCTCTCCGGGTGGTGACGGACTGTGAAGGGAGAGGCTCAGGACAGGCTCTGCCCCACAGCTGCCCACACATTACCCAGGACCACCAGCTGGTGTGCAGGCGAGCCCCTGCCCGTCCCATTCTGGGAACGGGGCTCCCCTCCAGCCCCCATCACCTCACCGCATCCTGGAGGGCCA
>NW_010245033.1:0-1363 GCF_000690775.1 Eurypyga helias | reverse complement strand
CCCGGCGGCTGCTGGAGCGTGGGCCAGGCCATGCTCCGCAGCCTCCGCTCTCCCGTGCTGTCCCTCCAGGGCTAATTGAATCGCGTGGCTGGAAATTGAATCCAATTGAATAGATTAAATGAGCCGGGCTCACTGCAGCGCAGCTCAGAGCCTTGCCAGGCTGCTGCCAGCGGCTGGGAGCTCCGGGGAGTCCCGTGGGGGCACGAAGGGGCCGGGGGGAGGTTGCAGGGGGATGACCACCCACGGGGCTTTGCCAGAGGAACCCTCGACCGTTCCCGAGCGCTGTGCAGCCTGGCTGGCTCCCAGGGCCCACAGGTCACTGCTATGGGCGTGCACAGGTTGGGTTTTGCTTGTTTGCTCTGTGAAACAATTAGTGACTAATCAGCTGGAGCCCCTGTGCCCCAGGGTTCAACTAGGGCCCTCCCGGTGGCTTAGGGGGGGTGAGGATGCTCTGATGACCCGTGGCTGTGCCCTGCTCAGCCGCTCCGAGCCGGCTGCTCTCCCAGCAAGTGATGCTCCAGCAGCACTAACCGACATCACCCCGGCCCCCGCACCCTGGTTTCGGCCCCTCTGCCGTGGGGCACAGGGCCCTGCCCTGGCAGAGCGGGACACGTGTCTGCCGCGTGGACTCGCTCATGACGGGGATGCACATCTTTCCGTAGCAGACCCGCGCTGCTGAAAGGGCCCCCGGCGTGGCATCCGGCGGGGTGCACGTGGAGGTTGGAAATGGTATCTGGTTCCTCTTTAAATAAAAGCTGAGCCCGCAGGCGCTGAGCACACAAACACGAGATGCTTTCCTGAGCTGGGAGGGCTCATGAGACGGGGGTACCTCCTGAGCCCAGGCGTGCTCCAGTCCAGGCTCCAGCTGCTAAAACAAGAGCTTTTCTCTTTTCTTCGCACAGATTTTGCATCCCTCACGCGGAAGCATCAGAGAAACGCTCGGGGTGGGCACAGAGCCCCCCGCAGCCCACCCAGCAGTGGGTCTGCACCGGGCAGTTCCCTCCTTGCTGGAGGTGTGGGCAGAGGCAGGCGACCGGCTTTCGGGGATGCAAGGTGTGATGCAAAGTCCTTTTTCCCTCATTTCTCCCACCAGCTGGCTGGCGTTCGACAAAGGAGGTTCCCTTTCTCCTTCAGCATTCCCACGTGTGAGGCTCAACCGGCAGCTTCCAGGGATCTGTCCCTCCTCCAGCTTTGCAAGATTCTCAGCAGATGAAGTTCCCACACCCTCCCGGCCCAGGGCTGAATCTCCCAGCAGCTCACACCTACCCCCGTGTCTCTGCAGGGGTGGGAGTTATCCCCCGTCTGCCGCGGCCGCCTGTGTCACCTCCCGGGACCTGCCAGGCTGCTGCAGCAGCCCCCCCAG
>NW_010245032.1:0-550 GCF_000690775.1 Eurypyga helias | reverse complement strand
TGAGGGTCCCTCTGCGAGGGGTGTCCCCGGGTGGGGGGGTGCAGCCCCCCCCCCAGCACGGCGCTATGGAAGCACCACAGGGTGAACCGGGGCTACGTCATCGACAGGGACACGCCGGTGGGTGACGGGGGGACAGGAACACCCCCCCGGGACCCACCTGAGCCCTTGGGGTGGGCCCCACAAAGGCTGGGACCCCCCCGGGGTTGGGATTCGAGGGATCGGGACCCCCCAGCAGCTGGGACGCTCGGGGCCTGGGGCCCACAGGGACAGGCACCCGTGGGGTCTGACATCCCAGGGGCTGGGACCCCCAAGGATCTGGGACCCCCAAGGCGAGGGTCCCTGGGAACTGGGATCCCCGAAACTGAGACCCCCGAGCTGGGCACCCCCCCAGGGGGCTGGGACCCCCAAAGGGCTGGGACCCCCCAAGGTGAGGGTCCCTGGGAACTGGAACCCCCGAGCCTCGGCTTCCAGGGACTGGGACCCCTGAGCTGGGCACCCCCCACCCGGGGCGCTGGGACCCCCTAGGGGCTGGGACCCCTCAAGGCGAGGG
>NW_010245031.1:0-6874 GCF_000690775.1 Eurypyga helias | reverse complement strand
CCCCCCCAGCATTGGAGGGGACCCCCCTCCTCGCCGTGGGGTCCCAGGGCTGCGTCCCGTCCTGGCTGGCGTCCCTGCGCATCCCAAATGGGAAGGTACAGCACGCTCTGGGCTCTCCCACGCTGGGGTAGGTGCATCCTCCCGCCTCGGCCGGCGCTTGCTTGGATCTTGGATGTCATCGAGGGTGGAAAATGTGACAGGAAGGAAGGGAGGCTTTTTTTCCTCCCGCTAAATATGGACTGACATTAAAATCTGAATACTGTCGTGAAAGGAATCCCAGCCCCTCTTTGCTGGAGGAGGGAAAAACGATGTTTTCTGGCTTTTCGGCTCCGAGGTTCCAGCTGGGAAGTTTCGCAAGGAGCCAGCAGCCTCAGGAATTTACTTTCCTTGTTCACTGCGTATTAGGCTAAAAAAATTAGTCATCCCTTCCTTGCCGGTCCGTGGGGAGGGGGGCTTGCTGCGAGCAGCCGGTGGTGGGGAAGGAGGTGCACGGGGCGGCCGCAGCCGGCTGCCGGGTTCGCGGGGAGGATTTATGTCCCTCTCCGTCAAGAATCGGATGCAAACTCATGCCGTAGTTCCCACGGTGAGGTTGGGAAAGTGGCTCGATGCGGGTCTCTGGGATGAGGAATGGGAACGTGGGGTTCCCCGTTCATTTGGGGGTCGCAGCACAGTTCTGCTGTGGCCAAGGTGAAGAGTTCTGGGGTGGGCATGGAGCGCAGCTTCGCTGGGGCCTGGGGGTGCCGTGCTTGGTGTCTGTGCCGGGCAGAAACGGGCACAGCCCCATTCCCTGCCATGTGCTCTCCATCCCTGTTGGAGGGCTTTTTGTGGGGGTCTGTGGGAAGCTCCAGGGCTTTTGCCTGATCTTTATAAAAAGGGTTTGTGAAAGCGGTGAGGGGGGGCACTGGGATGTGCTGGGAATAGATGTTTCCCGTTTTCAGGGGCATTGCCGTCCCGGCGTTGGGATGGCTATATTGTTTTTGGGTTAATAGGATATACACAGCTCTGCTTTTCTGAAATGCCACTCTCCAGTACTCCTTGCGGGTCTGTGATACTGGTCCCAGTCCAACACCAACATCCTTGTGGAAGAGTAGTTTGAATTCCCTCTCTCCCCATCTCCTCCTGTTGCCAACCTACATCTGTTCTCCTCACCCCCAGCGTGTTTGCAGCAGGATGGGGGATCCCGATGCAGCGGGAAGGATACCGGTTGCGGGACCTCTGCCGTGCTCAGCACATGGCGCCGCCGTAACCGCTCTGGGTAAGGCGGTGCCGAGCCATGGTTTCACGGCCGTGGTCTGCGTGTTGCCTCAAAACACAGGGGAGTGTGGGGGGCGGGTTGTTTCGGGGAGAACAGAGCGCCCGTGCGGCTTCCATAGGGTCAGGAGTAGCACCGCAGATGCTGGCTTGTACTTTATTCCCGGGGTTAGATGGGAAGGAGGTCAGCCCTCGCGGCCGCTGTCTGGTCTCATTCACAAATTGCGTTTTCCTCTCGAAATAAAACAAATCCCCGGGCTTTCCTGTTGCGGTGGAAGTCATTTGAATGCAACCTGGTCCGTAAGCATCTCCGAAGCCTGCGGACAGGAAGAAACACTAGAGCGAAGAGGTAGGAAATGTCCGCGTTTATAGCAGTGGGCTGATTCATCTCCCTGCTCTTAACTCCTTCCCTCCTGCTTTTGGCGAGATCCAGC
This sequence comes from Eurypyga helias, assembly GCF_000690775.1. NCBI lineage: Eukaryota > Metazoa > Chordata > Aves > Eurypygiformes > Eurypygidae > Eurypyga > Eurypyga helias. The sequence continues at coordinate 5,189 of NW_010245031.1, read as the reverse complement.
TGGTTTGCTTCCAGGCTTGGAGGCCGAGGACACCGCCAGCTCGACCGTAAAAATACCGTTGGGTTTTGTACATGGTGTTTACGTGGTTTGGGGTGGAAAAGGAATCAGATAACCGGAACATCGGCGGTCCCATTAGGAAGGATTAATATTTAATATATGGGGTATGAACCATTGTGCTTAATCACTATCTGAAGGGCTTAGGAAGAGATTTACCGATAAACAAGTGATTCCCGAACTGTCCAGAATGATTTCTTGTATCTTCTGCGAGAGCAGCTGGGCCTGGGTATCGTTAGAGGCTGGCCCGATCCTGTTCTTCCGGAGGTCTCCAGCTTTTGTGATGGGCTTTTGTCGCAAATGTTTTCCTTTCCTTAAAAACCATGCAATCCCTTTTTCTCTGATACAACTCACGTGTAAACCCCAAACTGTAGCACCTGGCAGTGTGCTTATACATGTAGCCAAAGCTCGTGGGAAGCGCGTCTGGGGCTCCCTGGGCGCCGTCGCTGTCACATCTGCTCAGCCGCGAGTCTAGAGCTGGCTCATTCATGCTTTTCTCTGGCTGATGTCTTCAGGAGACCTTGAATTCCGTCCGCAGCTTCAGCGTGGCTCTGGGAACCCTTGTTACGGCATTGCTGCTTCCCACATCTGCCCCACGTTAACCCACGTGGGGTTTTTTTGTGGGGTGAGGTGTTTTGTAGCGCAAGGCAGGGGCTGCCCGTCCGGGTTAGCTGCTGCTGTGGGGTGAGGTGACCGCAGGGTACCCGTTGGGGCACACAGATAATCCGTCTCCCCCGCCACGTGTCCCGTGGGACTAAATGCATGTTAAGCTGGTTGGGAAACGGCAGTGGAGGTCTCCTCGTGACTCTGGGACTAGCCAGGGTTCATCCAGGTTTAAGGGTTGTACCTTTGCCTTGGGAAGCCCCGCTTCAGGCTGCGGAAGGGTGCGTGCCTGCGTCCCCCTTCCCTCCCTGCCCCGAGTCGAAACTCGCCTAACCGAAAGCGTCGGCCGTGGCTGTCAAACCCGCTCTTGGCTGTGGTCACACATGTGGTTCTGCTGTGATAAGGTGGAAGTTGAGACAACGGAGCGTGGGTTGTGTTTTGGCACGTGGGTCGTGGGGGAGATCCTGGTGGCTACAGTAACAGGCGTGGAGGTTAGAAATTGTTCGAAAAACGGAGTGAATGCTGCTTTTCCCCCAAAACACATGTGGGAGAACACCCCTTTTATTCCATGCGCAGACAGATTGCTTGCTTAGGCAGCGAGTCCTCTTTATTCCGGAATAATCTGTTGTCCTAATTCCTTCCTGTTGAAGCAACTCCATTTTGCATGGAATAATTAGTACTAATTTGGACCTGGGATGGAAAACAAGAGTTCTCTGGCCTCAGAAGAGTAGAGAAGAGCATAACCTCCACCTCTCCCGTGTGAGTCAGGTCATGCTGTGCCATCCCTCCTCCGAAGTGAAATGAAAACCTCTGCACGAGGCCGAACATCCCGGCTTGGTAGGAGGGAGTGGGAGATGTAGGTGTCACCAGTGTGAAGCCTTCTGCTGCTGCAGGGAGCCGAGGACCTCTGTGGGGAGGGGGCGCGGACTACCACCGCCTTCCTTCGTGGCTAACCCCCAGGAACACATAAACGAAAGTCTTCCCACTGCACTGATGTGGAAAGCTGCTTCTGAGCTGGTCGGGGGTGTTGGTGTATTCCTGGCACCCCGGCCAAGTACTTGAGACCTCTTTATTGCTGTAACGAGGACTTCCACATCCTGCCCCACGGCCTGACTTGAGCCATGGCTATTTTCTGGTCCTTCCAGGAAGACATCCCTGTTCTCCCTTCCTTTGCGTAGTGGGAAGCCAGCCAAATCCCTTCCCTCCCCCACATCCCTGTGCATTTGAAGAAGCGGAGGTGCAGGCATCTTTCCTGGCTTCCCCGGCATTTACCTTGGAAAAATGATGGTGCGAAGGTGCTGCAGCAGGATTGCCTCTGCCCATATCACCTTTCTCTGGGCTGGTGGGTTCGTCGTTGCTGCTGGGGGCGTGGTAAGCACAGAGGCCGTGTCCTCGTGCTGCCTGAATGTCCCTTTGGCTGAGCCCTGGAGGCAGTGGAAGTGGGAGATGTCTGGCCTGGAAATCCCAGCTGTCAGGAGAGACGCTGCGAGTGAGACAGGCATCCCAGGGCTCATGACTGCCGGAAACCTTGGCTGAGGGATGCTACCTGCCTGCAAGGAGTTTTAAGACTCGTATGTGTAACCTGGGGGGCCAAAACGCTGTTCGATGCTGGGAACGAGATCAGTAAAAGTGTGCTAGAGGCTGAGGGCAGAGGTGCTGTGGCAGCATACCAGTCTGAAAAAGAGAGTTTGGCATGTCGGAGCTTGTAGGTTTTGTGTATCCAAGTTAAGTAATGGGTGACAGGGAACCTTGATTCGGGTACGAACAGTGAATCAATCGGGGCTGGATTGCTCTGTGGTTGAACCGGCCCCCCTTGGGACGACTGCCTTCCCATATCATGCCTGATGTGTTTCGAAATAACCTCTCTGAGTTACGATTGTTCTGATGATGTAAAACCCAGGGGTTTAGCTCACTTTGGTCTCCACCCTGTCAGTGATGACCTTGCTCCAGGGCTGCGGAGCGCGGCAGCCGTTTCTGGTTTAGCTGCGGAAGGCAGGATGTCTCCCTGGGTCTGCGCTCAGTTTTTCTCCTCCAAGGAGTTGGGGATCTTCTGACCAGACGGCAACTTGTAGAGGGTTTCCCAAAACTTGATGCCCACCTGACCTTGCTTGTCTTCTGTGCATCCAGAGCGTCATCTTCTGCATCTGTTATTTTTAGTGTAGGGGCTGCTCTGCTCACACAGGCTGATCTTCATCTGTGGTCGACCAGGCAATAGGAAGAGCAGTGATCAGAGACGATGCAAATGGGAAAGCTCTGAGGCTTTTCTGGAACATTACTGCCCTTGGGAATGCTGATAATTGCTGCCACTAAGCCATTCAGCTTCGTGGTACTGGCAAACGGAGAAGCAGCTCCTCCTTTAATCCCTGGGACTGTGTGGGGTCCATCCCTTGCCTGCAACCCTGCGTCGTCAGAGCTGGTGTCTCGATTCATGCTCTGGGGATTTCAAGCACTTCATTCACAAATTGCGGCTGGCTAAGGGTTGGTATTGCTAATTTGTGTTAGTGAACTACGTCATGGTACGTGTCGGAGAGCGTTCTGCAGCCAGGAAATCTGTTCCTGGCCTTGACGTGGGTTGCAACCAGCTTGGAGTCTCGTTTGCTCCCAGGATATGCAGTGACCTGGAGGTCAGTCAGCTTTGTGTAGGAAGATATTGAACTTCTTACAGGGGCCTGTAGTGACAGGACAAGGGGTAATGGGCTTAAACTGAAAGAAGGGAGATTTAGATTGGGTATCAGGAAGAAATTCTTCCGGGAGAGGGTGGTGAGGCACTGGCACAGGTTGCCCAGAGAAGCTGTGGGTGCCCCATCCCTGGAAGTGTTCAAGGCCAGGCTGGATGAGGCTTTGAGCAACCTGGTCTAGTGGAAGGTGTCCCTGTCCATGGCAGGGGGGTTGGAACTGGATGGGCTTTAAGGTCCCTTCCAACCCAAACCAGTGGGTTATTCTATGATATTGAGCATAGCCGTGCTTACTCTGTCCACGAAAGACTGCAGACCCAACCTCTGACCAGGGGCAGAAGGAGAAACAAGGTGGAGGAGGAAGCTATCTGCCCAGGCCATGAAAAAGGTTAGGAGAAGAAAAGCCAGGAAGGCAGCTCGTGTGTGGCTACTGGTGGCATGGTGGCCTGAGAGACTTGGCTAAACCCGGCAGGTAGGAGGGACATGTACTACAGTCATGATGTTAGAGGTTTCTAGAAGGCAAAAACCCTCAAATAAGAAAATCTTAGTGAGTAAAAGGAGAAATATAAAGAACAGGATTTGCTTCTTTTATTCTCTCTCTCTTTTTTTTTTTTTTTTTTTTTTTTTTTTTTTTTTTTTTTTAAAGAAAGTCGTTTTGGTGCTTTATAACAATTCCAGCAGTGCTCCGGGAAAGGGCAGCCTCTTGTTCTGGGCACCGCGTGTACAGCACGGGGATATCCTGCCTCTCGACCTGAAGGTTTTGAGGTACCATAAATTTTTCTCGTGATAGTGTGTGGCAGGACAGCATGCAAAACCTTCCTGCTGCTTTACAATTTGAACAATGTTTTTATCATGCCAACAGATAATCATTTCACTTCTGTTCCAGAAAGCGAAGCTCTTATGGATGTGTTTGAGAAGCCTGAAAATAAATATATTCACATGTGTTTTCCAGTGTTGCTTAACACGTGGAATATCTCAGAGCCTCTGGGCTTCACTCTCTTACAAACTGGCCACCCTTTGGTACAAAGGCTCAGAAGTGTAACTTCAGGCCTGCTCCCAACTGTGCATGTATGTATTTAGTCTCTAACTGGCAGCACGGACTTAGTCATCCATGCCCTGTTTCTCTGCCTTGTAGGTCAGAAGGGCAGTGCTTTCCTCTGCCTGCAGCGGCCCAAACGCTGCGGATTCACGTCTGTCTCCTAGAAGACACTAACGCTGTGCCTGAGAGATGAATTAGAGATGGAGATGAGTTAGAAATTAATAATACACTGGAAAGCATGGATAATCCTCAAGATTTTCTCTTGAGGAGACTTTAAACCTATTTGGCTACAGACAGAGAGATGTTTTTAATCCCAGTCACCGTTGTAGAGTTTGCATTCTCATTACGGTGGCAGGGTGGGAATGCCAGACGGCATCTTTGGTTGGCTCAACGGCAGCAGTCTGGGTTTGGATATTCAGCTAGCTGGAAGACTGTGACAGGGATTAGAGGGGTTAAATTCTCTTCCAAGGTTATCTAGGAGTATATGGAAAAGGGAAGCCTGTTTTCATGGCGAGCATGGTTTCACTTTGTGGTTTTGCAAATAAAGTTGTACTACTTTTTTGGCTCTTCTTCACTCAGTCCTGCACAGAATCACAGCATGCTTTGGGTTGGAAGGGACCTTAGAGATCATCTTATTCCAATCCCCCTGCCATGGGCAGGGAAATCAAAATCTTTCCTCTGGGCAGTGGCCTCCAAAAGCTTAATTTGTGGATCCCTAAATTTTCCATCATTTTAACCCTTTAAGGAATGTAGAGAACTTGTTTAGACATCCAAGTATTTGATATTGATGATGTAGACAGTGGGATCGAGTGCACCCT
>NW_010245030.1:0-574 GCF_000690775.1 Eurypyga helias | reverse complement strand
GGGAGCCCCCGGGGAGCCCGAGGTGGTGGCAGTGATCAGGGCTGTGTCGGAGCCAGCTCCAGCTCTGCGGTGATGGGGGAGACGCTGGCTTCTCCCCTGCTGCTCTCGCTGCATTTATTTTTTCAAGTAGCGGTAATACTCAAACGCAGAAGCCGAACCAAGGCTGTGCCTGACCCTGCCTGCACCACAGGCAGCACCTCCTGGCAGGCTTGGGGGTGTGGGGGCTACATCTGCTGCTCCCCGTGAATCGGTCGGCAGCTCCTGGCAGAAACGGGGCTTGTCAGCAGCGCGTGCAAATGCCCAGCGCCGGGTTGTGCCTCTTGGTCGCACGGAGCTGCTTTCCAGCGTAACCCGCTCAAGTGCGATTGTCATCCTCTCGCAGCGAGGAGACTCCTCGTAGGAGGAAAAAGCAGATGCATGTGGCTGTACGTGTGAGGAGAAAACACATGTTTTGATTTATGGCAACGGGAGAGAACCGGCTCTGACACAGTTTCCATCCGAGTCTCACACTGGCTGTTATCAAAATAAAAAGCCTACGGGCTTGGAAGCTGATTCATGGTGCTGCGTCACCTCG
>NW_010245029.1:0-1921 GCF_000690775.1 Eurypyga helias | reverse complement strand
AGAAATCTCTATAGAGTTGCTTTTTCAGCAATTTTTAATCTTAACATCTGTGTATACACACCTTGCAGACAGTGTATTCATCACCAGCAATCCACAAAGAACCTGTACTGTTGCTTTAAATAAACTGCACTGTTTCACGTATCCAGTCACACCGTTTCTCACTGGGCGCCGTGTCAGCCCGTAGAGTGTGGCTGGACGGGAATACAGCACACTGCTGAGTGAATCCGAGATACCGGACTCACAGTGTCCAATTGGGCATTATTCAGGATTTAAACCTAGCCGCCCCCAGCCCCTCTGATATCTGAGGATAAGCTGGAAAGCAAGGGCGTTTATCTCCTGCCAAATTGCTACTCTTAACGCAACAGTACTTGTATATATTAATTTGGATTTAATTAGTAAATAGTTCTTATCTCAATTTTACGAGCTTCCTTATTTATTTTTCCTCCAATTCATCCCCTCCACTGGAGGAGGGGAGGGAGATTTGTGAGAGCAGCTTTGTGGTATTTTGCTAGCTGAAGTTAAACCATGACATCCATGGACTCTCCCTTTATTAAAGTTTTATTATTATTTTTTTACAGGACTCCTCTGTCTCCTTTGTGAACACTGACTCCTGGTAGCATGATTTTCTGTACAGTAATATTAGTGTTATTAGTTTCGTTAGTAATATTGGTATTGTTAGTATTATTGGTATTGCTATTTTATGAATTTATATTCAATTATTAAATTGTTATCTGAACCCACGAGTTTCCTTGTCTTTTCCTCCAATTCTCCTCCTCCACTGGAGGAGGGAGGAGGTGAGCGAGCGGCTGTGTGGTACTTAATTGCTAGTTGGGATTAAAACCATGACAGTCCTTTTGTGGTCAAATTGGGAATTTAGATATCTGACAGGCAGGACTCACCTGCTTAAATACACAGTCCTTGAAGCTATATATGGCAATTCTATAGTGCTGGCATATGCCTTTTTACCATATCGTAGTCTCTGGATAACTTTATTCCTAGAGTTAAGCATGGACCCTAAAGTCACGATATACACTGTGTTTAAGACTCAGTGGATGGTTAACCTGCTGGCAAAACATCTTCTAGGAATGTACCACACTGAACATCCTGTTTCGAGTTGCCGCCTCAGCCAGAGTTTTAGCAGTGTCCCTGTATGTGGAAATTTGCGGGTTTGGGGATTATTGTTCTGGGGTGCTTGTCTTTGCATGTGGAGAAGGTACAGGTTTGGGGGAAGTAGTGCCAGGGGTGCCTGTCCCTGTGTGCCAAGAAGGCTAAATGGGGCAAGGGAAAAGTATGCATTGCACAAGGCCTAATTCTGAGTAAATTCACCCCTCACCCAATTAATCCCATCTTGACAAAAAGATAGCATACAAGGATGTTGCCTGAAAAAAATTGTGCATGCATGAGGGAGCAATAATGGGCTGGGAATCCCACAGGGGCCACCCTAGGGAGAAACACAGAATACAGCAGAGGTATCCTCCACCCCGAACCGGAAAGACATTGTTCCCCTTTCAGAAGCACACGCATAACAGAGTGGGATAGAAGGAATGGATAACGCGAAATCAATCCCATATCTCGACAGAGGCAAGGATATAGATCTGAGCGTATGTGTACACACAGTGCGCATGCGCAATATGTATGACACGTTCACTCGGCTTCATTCGGTCCACACTCGGCTATTTCCGTCTCTTTGTTTTAAACTCTGAGTCGGAATATTGGCGGGGAGGAGGAGAAAAGATAAAAAGTTGTGGGGATTTTTTTCCTCTTTTTTTTTTTTTGACGGTGGTAGGGAAAAAATAAAAGGGGAACTGGAAGGAAAAGGGGACTGGAATTAATCCCCTGGAGATAAAAGATTTCTGCTCCTCCCCCTTCTCTTAGCGACCGGGCACAGCGTTGTTCATCTTTTCTGTTGCTGCCATTTGTT
>NW_010245028.1:0-5903 GCF_000690775.1 Eurypyga helias | reverse complement strand
GCGGCAAGGAGGGAGCGCCGGGGAGCCCCCCAAGGCCTCTGCGGCCCCTGTGCGCATCCCTCCTCCACCCAGCCGAGGCTGGTGGCCTCCAGAGTTCCAGCGCGCGGGTTTGCAGGCCCCCGTTGCTGACCTCGGCCTGGCGCCCATCAGGGTGCTGCTCACGGAACAAGAGGCCCGTGGCCTTCCCACCGGGCACGCACAGCACGGCCTTGGCCTGTGGGCACAGGCAGTCGGCCCCACGCGCCCACTGCCGTCATCTCGGGTGTCCCAGAGGTAACGGGCACAACCGCCCCGCCGCAGGCAGACGTGGGCTTGCTGTCCTCACGCCCAGGCAGCACCTGATGTGAACCGACCCTTCCACAGAACTCGCGAAGCTGAGTCACTGGGGGACCAGCTTCAAGATAACACACCCCGCAGGGCTTTTCACGCGGGCAGGGCACCAGCTTCAGCAGGCTGGGAGAGCACACAGCCCTGCCCTAAGCACACCCTCCCATCCAGTGCTTGTGCAGCAGTTAACCAAGCCCAGCATTTTCTTCTCACTACAAGCATTCGGTGCTAAATCACATCTTTTCACTTTCCTCTTCATCTCCATCCACAGAACAGCAAAATCCAGGGTTTAGGCAGGACCCCTAAAGGAGCTTACACAAACGTTCCTCCCACAAACACACTTACTCCTTTCATAAGTTGCTATCAAAACTGTTTCTCGCTTGTTCTGCTTCTTACAGCCCTTGTCACAAGCCTGTTTTCAACTGAATCTATCTTACTTTTCCAGTTCAGGTACCTATTGCTACAAGGCGAGAATTGGGCTTGTTCAGCCTGGAGAAGAGGAGGCTCCGAGGAGACCTCATTGCAGCTTTCCAGTATCTGAAGGGGCTACAAGGGTGCTGGGAGAAGACATTTTACAAGAGCCTGTAGTGACAGGACAAGGGGTAACGGGTACAAATTGAAATCAGGGAGGTTTAGATTAGATATCAGGAAGAAATTCTTCCCAGAGAGGGTGGGGAGGCACTGGGACAGGTTGCCCAGAGATGTTGTGGATGCCCCATCCCTGGAAGTGTTCAAGGCCAGGCTGGATGAGGCTTGGAGCAACCTGGTCTAGTGGAAGGGGTCCCTGCCCATGGCAGGGGGGGTGGAACTGGATGGGCTTTAAGGTCCCTTCCAACCCCAACCATTCTATGATTCTATAAGGTGCTCATTCTTCACCTATTTCAGCACAACATCCTCACCAGCATTAACAGTGCACTGGCTTCTCTGGCAAATCTTGGGGGTGATCTTGCTTTCCTCCCCTCTTTGCCGGACCAGGCCCCCTCCCAGAGCTTCCGTACCAACCAGGATGAAGCTGTTCTAATATTTAGCTTAGGATACAGCACAATATTGACAGACAAAAAGCTACAGGGCTAATGTTGACTCATAGCACAGCAACTGAGCCACCAGGAAGAACAGAGATGGTCACGGAAAAGCACTCTGAAAGTCCTAAGAAGGTCAGGACAAGGACCATTTAATGCCTGAGGTGGAACACAGAGGAGGAGTTGTAGGCTTATTGTTCTAGATCATGCCACATGCATCTAGTGATATGTAAGGTGGCAAGTTAAATCATCTCACAGTGGATTGTACCAGAGGTTAGGTGCAGCTTATACACTAATTTTCTCCGTTGCTTTGTGCAGTCAGCTGTTTAAACAGGCAGGCTGAGCTGTACGGGCTCACTTTCCCTGCAGATAAATAGCATTCAGGGAACAGCTCAGGATAGGAACCTCTGCTAACATCAATTTGCACACTGCTACCTCTTTTAGTTTAGCTACACCCTCCCTCAGCAGTACTTTCTTCTTCCTGCACCTATTCTAACAATTAAAAGTTACATTCTTTGAAATATTAGTAAATAAGAGATCCAGTGGGATACTGAGGGTGGTGCCAGATGCTTTGCTAGCATCACATTAGAGGGTTTAACACTAAAACTATCCTTAGATGAAAAGTGGTACACGACTACCTGAGGGCACTTACTTTGCTTCCAATCTCACAGGGTAACTACCATCAGCACATGGTTTTGCATGCAAGCAAGCTGGGTGCACCGGCTTACTGTCCCTCAACGGAAGGAAGACAGTTTTCTTGCTGGAAACTAAGCCCAGGCCCACCTCCACTCCAGACAGCAGTGTCCTGGCCGAGCAGTAGCAGGTTGTCAGCTGGCAAAAGCCACTCAGCAGTGGTTGAGGAGACCTCATAACACCAGAGGTGTTCTCATGTTTTCAATTGCTTCTCCAGAGGTAGTGTAGGCAAACCACCTTGCAACCCAAGCCCTCTGAATTGGTCATTCCTAGGATGAAATGCAGCAAAGAGGCATTGGTGCAGCAAAGAAAGGCAACCTGGGACATAGGCCATGACCAGAATTTAACAGTTACCCTGTACCTTGCATCCTTCTTAAGCACCTCAGTTTAATGGCCCGTTCTTAAGTTCCCCTCACTACTGACCATGACTCATTGGCAAGGCAGGTTATGGGTCTGTTAGTCACAAACCTGAGCTTCAGCTGACCCTCACCTATCCTTCCAACCTCAAGCCTGAGTTCCAGAGCACATGGCTCAGTCTATGCTTGTTTCCCCACCAGCTCACTCCTTCCTGAACTGCATGAAGGGCATGAGCTAGAGCTTTCTCAGTGACTACTAGCCTTAGCACGCTTAGGCTACCCCTCAAGCCTGTCTTCCTCAGCATTAATTTCAGTTGCCTCCTTAAGGCCCAGAACAAAAGAACATTACAGCAATAGTTTCTTTTTAAAAAGAGAACAAACTTTATTAGAAGTCTCATCACTCATCGGAGTTTTCAAATGAGCACAGTGACTCTGGCAAGAGTTCATACCTCACGAGGCCAGGCCCCCAGAGCCATGCTGGCAACCTATCAGGAGTTCAAGGCTCCTGTTTTTCTAAACATATTAGCCTGCTAACTAGCCTGAATTCACAGCTGCAGTGCATTCAGAGGGCATGTCAAAACTCAGGTTATTTCATGTCATTTTTTAATCTCTCCAGACACCTTATCCTAACCCCTAGCCAAGGCAGATATCTGCCCTGAACAGTGCCAGAGTTAGTGAGATAAGAGGCACGGAGGAGCTAGTAGGGCTGAATCCCCACAGCAGCTGTATCCCACTGCTCCCCTCCACCTCTGCAGCAGGGATAACACCTTGCTCGAGCCAGAGCCACACAGGCTGTTTCAGGGACTCTTTATGTCCATGAAGAAGCTCTTCTAAACAAGTTCTTGGAAAACAGGAATGAAAGGCAACCTGCCTTGCTAAGCCCGAGAGCAACGCAAAGCCATTTTCTCAGCTGTAAGCGAGGCTTTTATGGGAGAGAAAAATCTGAACTGCAGCATTAAATAAGGGGAAATTCACATTAAAACCCCAGGGGAAATGTCAGAACACAATTCTGAGAGGTAAAGAAAACAAGAGAACTGGTCCATACTCCAAGACCTGCTGGCATGGAGCAGATGTTACACTGAGATCTGCCTAAACATTACTGTCACCCCTGAAAATATAGTCACTTATTAGACTCATTAGCCATGCATTCAGCTTTAAGTGGCTTGTAAATGAGCCAATTCCAGAACAGAAAGAGCATCCAGAGAAGGCTCTTCTGTCATCTCTCACCCAGAAAATACCTGGGTGTTTTTAAAGCAATTCAAGGCTAAGTGAACACCTGTTTATGGAGAATGGGCACAACTGTAATTCTTTGCTCTTGTTGGCAAGGGTCTGAGTCAATACCAGTGAAGTCATACTGCTCCAAGATTGGTCTTTGCTTGAAAGCAAATATTAAAAAAAAGTATTATTAAAAACATTGAGGTAAAACATTGCCTCACCTTAAGTACCATCACTTCACACACTCAAAACACAACTCCACTGTACCCCTGCAAGCAGTTTTATCTTGTTCAGAGGCTTTCATCCCAGTACTCCAGGATTAAGGGAGAGTGAGGCTCAGTAAATCTTTGCTAGGTCACACCCCTACCCAGTCCCACTCTCAGGAAGAGAGGATTTTTCAGATCTAATTTTCTGGCTCTACACTGTAAAATAATCCTACCTCCAAAGTGATTACAGATCATACAGATGGTGCCATTACTGGCTGCCGCAAACTGGATAGGTCTGGCATTGCCACCCTCCTTGAGACTGTACCATAGCTGGAGAAGTCAGGGAATCAGAGTTCAGTAGACATGCTGGGCTCATTGGATTTCCACTCAAACCCCTCTTCTGTCAGCGCTCTGGTGTCCCCAGCACTGATTAATCTCCAGGGGTAGCAGACCAGGGCCATCAATTCCACATCACTTTTAGGAGTTCTTTTCACAGGAACAGGCTTCAGTAGCCAGGACCCTAGCCCAGGGGATTGTCATCCACAGCCCTTTAATGAGCTGCCAAGTGCCCATTAGTTTTCACAGGTGCATTCATACTCCTTAGGCTTGTCCAGGAACGGTATTTTTTCAACATTTTCCTCCTGACAAAGTGGCAGATTTCAACCATGAATCCCAAAGATACGAGGTACATGGCCAGGCCTCCAGCCTTGAGGATCCAGCTGGGATCAGGGGATGTCACCATTGCATACATGATGAAAGCTCCTCCTCCGATTCTCAGCACCAGGAAGAGGAGCACAAAGAAGAAATCCACGACCCCTCCCATGAAAGTGTGGTAGCACCCTATTTCCCGCAGAAACCAGCGGGCCTGAAGCAGCGGGTTGGTAATCTCGCTAACAAAGACAACAGCATTGACTTCTGTAGCAGACTTCCCGAGCCACAGCACCATGATCATGCCGCAGATGCTCAGCGTGTGATGGAACAGCATTAAGTCCCCCTCAGTCTGGAAATACAGGCACCAGCCCAGGTCGAAGATGAAGTAACCCAAGGTCAGGGAGAGCACATGGATCTGAAGAGGTGTGTTTGGTGAACCTGAAACAAAATATGTACGTAAGCCTGGGGTCTTATTTATAAGACATTCTTCCACAATATGGAGCAATACAGGTTGCGAGTATCCCTCTTTCCTCCTTAGTCTCCAGCATGGCACTTGGGCCATAGGATAAGGATGGAAACTTTGATGTCTGGTTCTGCTCTCCCTCTACACTTACCCAGCAGACCCATCCTGCCACACTTCTGTTTCTTTTTTCCCCTTTTTTTTTACCCTCATCAACAGACCTATAATATTTAATGATAGAAAGTGGCAAACAAAAACTCCACAGCCAAATGCCAGGAGTTATTACACCCTTAAAGATGGGAACAGTACCTAGACGGTTGACAACACGTTGCTACACCTAATGCTGCAATAAACTCAAGCTGCCAACCTGAACACTTTCAGTACGTACGTAGATAAGCAAGCAAGAATAACAATATTAACAGTAAGAGGTGGTAAGGGCTGGAGAAGGAGCAGGGAAGTTAAACAAAATCCTGACAAGGACATGTGTCAGGGTAAGCCTCCAAACATACCTGCATGGGTCAGAGGCCAGGGGCCGTCCCAGAGCGCGACGTAACCCGAGAGGCAGGTGACAACCACCCCATGCAGCAGAGTCACCAAGCGACAGCTCCACTCGCAGGACCGGTGCCTGTTCCAGGCGCAGAAGCAGGCGTACAGACACAGCCAGGCAGCGAGGCTGCCGGTCACCTGGAGAGCGATGGAAACCATCCTGCTGGACATAGGGGGAGGACAGGATGAGCACGGCAGCTTCTCAGCAAGTTAGGGAGGCTGCTGGTCACCTGGAGAGCGACGGACACCATCCTGCTGGACACAGGGGGAGGACAGGATGAGCACGGCAGCTTCTCAGCAAGTTCATCCAGGTTAGCTCCCCCAGGACCCAGCCCATTTGCAGAAACCCCAGGGGATGAAAACAACAGCCCACCGACCCCAGCACACCCGCGAGCAGATCAAACCCAACAACTCCACCGACACACGTCTG
>NW_010245027.1:0-361 GCF_000690775.1 Eurypyga helias | reverse complement strand
CTCAAGTGACGAGGGAAGGGACAAGAGGAAATGGACTCAAGTTGTTCCAGGGGAGGTTCAGATTGGGTATTAGGGAAAATGTCTTCTCAGAAAGGGCTGTCAGGCATTGGAAGGGACTGCCCAAGGAGGTGGTGGCGTCACCATCCCAGGATTGATTTAAGAGATGTGTGTGTGCTCAGGGCAGGGGCATGGGTTAGTGGTGATATCAGCAGTATTAGGTTAACAAGAAGCTGGACTTGATGATCTTAAACATCTTCTCCAACCTAAGAGATTTTATGATTCTATGATTCATATGAAAGTTTGGTGACTAAAGTAAGCCTTAAAAAGTGTGTGTCCTAATCTTCATTTGGTCTTTTTTTTT
>NW_010245026.1:364-614 GCF_000690775.1 Eurypyga helias | reverse complement strand
CTGAGCATCCCTGTCCCCCGTGGGATGGAGATGTGGCACGTCCCGGGTGTCCCCAGGGCTCCCCATCTCTGTCCCCCGTCCCCAGCAGCACCCCCCGTCCCAGACAGGGTGGCCCCAGGCTTCGTGTCGCTCTGCCCTGTCCCCAAATCTCGGTCCTGTCCCCTGTGGGCTGGGACATGCCATATCCAGGGTCCCCTGGGTCTCATGTCCCTGTCCCCAGCCCCTCGTCCTGCCCTATCGGCTGGGGACA
>NW_010245026.1:0-242 GCF_000690775.1 Eurypyga helias | reverse complement strand
GGGTGTTGCCATCCCCCGGTTGGCCGTGTCCCCTGGGGCTGGGACCCCAGGGTGTCCCCGCACCCAAAGGTGTCCCCACTCCCACGCCCCCGTCCTTGGTCCTGTCCCCTGGTAAAACGCCCCATGGGGACATGCCATGCAGCGGTGTCCCATGTCCCTGTTCCCAGCACTGGGTCGTGTCCCCCGGGGTTTGGACATGCCATGCCCGGCGTGTCCTCATCCCCATGTCCTTGTCCCCATCC
>NW_010245025.1:533-29795 GCF_000690775.1 Eurypyga helias | reverse complement strand
TTATTTAATTTAATTTCAATTATTATACTGTTCTTAAAGCAAGCCATGAATTTCTTACCCTTTTCCTACAATTCTCTCCCCCATCCCACTGGGGAGGGGAGAGGGGTCTGTGCGGCTGTGTGGTGCTTAGTTGCTGACTGGGGTTAAACCACAACAATTTGGTACTTCATTAATATGGAAAGACTACCCTAATAGTGTCCATGTATTTTCCACCTGTGAATTTCTTAGACTTCATCTACTAGCTTTTGCTGCAGTTAAGATTCTTTACCAATTAAAATCTTACATATAAGAGATAAAATCATCAGAGTGTAAAAAGAGAGAGCTGGTATGCTTCCTGTATTTCATTGAGATATCTACTCAGATAAGCAGGACAATGCTGTTGTTTCCTGATTTCACTGATCTTGATGTTGGATTATTCACAGGGAGAGCCAGGTCTTAATGGAATCCCAGGACGAGATGGAGTAGAGGTAAAAAAGATTTTTCTTCCCTTCTTCTCCAATGAGCAGTGTTACATCAAGGCAAAACACAACAATGTTGTCTTATTTTTTAAATATACTAGCAAATTTCAATTCTGGTTTACTAGGTAATGATTCATTCACTCTGAAAGAACTGAAAACATTATCATTGCTTAAAGAAAGGGAATAATTCCTTCTTATAGGTCTGATGTAGAAAATACTCCCTAATAATACATGGTCACTCCTAAGAAGTGTGAAAAAATCTCATGTGATAATCTAAGATCAAGTTTAATCCAAGTTTAGATTTTTAATTTGGCAAATAAAGGATCCAGTGTATAATAGCAATGAAAAAATTGAAATACTTAGGAAGTAACTGTAGGACCAGCCTCTTAGTGTTTAATTCTGAGTTCATTCACATATTATCTACCCTGCTTTATAATGCCTTCTTGAATAAGTACATCCTTTTTAATTAGTGACTTTTTTCTTGATTTCTTATTTCCGCATGTTTCTCACTGAGATGGAAATATGAACTCTAGTTGATCTGCTTTTATATCATCAAAATTCCAGTCTAAAATGACGCTTTTGTAAGATTTGTTCCCACATACAACAGCATCTATCATGCTCAGTAGGTGTAGGATTTAGTGTCATATTGCCATGTTTATCAGAGATCACCTTTTCTACCAAATTGTTCATTATAACCTGAAATGCTCTTTTTCTAGAGAGAGTAGATTGTTAATGGCGTCAATACTCACATTTTTACATTTGGGTTATATATCCTCACAGCTGGCTTTGGTTTTTTATTTTCCCAGGGGAAATCTGGATATAAAGGAGAAAAGGTAATATTTCAGTCAAAACTTTTGCTTACATATACATATTTGATGATACTATTATTTATTATGTTTAGTGTAGCATTTCTTATAGGTACTACTAATGAACAATAACATCATCTTACCAGCTTCTCAGAAGCTCTAATAGAAGATGTGTCTCTTCCCCAGTGAACTTACAGTACAATTGCTAAAATATGTCATCAAAATAGTAACAATTAGGTTTCCAACTAAAGCACCCAAAGAATAAGGATTATATGCTTAATATACCTCATAAATATTTATTCCTGTTCCTTTCCAGGGTGAAAGAGGTGAATGTGGAATCCCAGGGATAAAAGGAGACAGAGTAAGTACCCACAAAGTTGTTAAACTTTCAGGAAACACAGGCGAAATACAGAAAAAGTACAATTCCCTGAATAATAGCCATGGTGATAGATGTAGGGCAAATAATAATTCTAAGGCTGACAGAAATTAACAACTGACAATTTGTAAAAATTAAGTGAGCAAGTATACCATTTTCAGTAACTTTCTTAGCTCCTTCTATACTTTCATGTGATTTCTCTTAAGGCCGAAACCTGAGCCTGTTTATAACAAGAAGAGAGGCAGAAGGCTTGAAGTAGTAAGCAAAGGGAATGAGAGGTGAAAATGAAATCAAGGTTTCTAACACCAATCTTCAAGATTTGGTGTATAATTTTGTGAATATTTTAAATGAAACAAACAAAGTTTAATCCTGGATTATTGGTCCTTGTTAATTAACTCTGTTCATTCTTACTCTGTATTCTGCCTTACACAGTCCATTTAAAAAATATTTATTCAATATTTGCTAGCTGCTCAGCTTCTCTTGATTTTTTTTTTTAATTTTAATGTAAAGATATCTAAGTAAGATACCTTTGTACAAAGTTATCTAAAAGTGGTTTTGACCAACTCTAAATACACATAAATGTATCCTTTTTGTCACTTGCCTTTCAGGGTCCTGAAGGTCCAGTAGGTCCCAGAGGAACAAGAGGGCTCCAGGTAAAAAAAAAAAAAAAAAGAAAGAAAAGAAAGAAACTATAAAACCAGTAACAGCTGGTTCCCTGGGATTCAAAGCTCTGAAACAAAATCATACCACAACTGTTATGGAATCTTTGAGTCACTGAGTTCAAGGCATCCAAAGTCTATCTTCTTAAAGAGCAAAATTAACAAGAATTTGGAGGAGCAGTCTAGACAAATAAATCATCCTTATAATTGATTTAGTCTCAAAGACCACAGCAAATACAGTTCAAAAAACCTCATTTCCCATTCTGTGTCTTAGGTATTTCATTATCTCAGGGAAGTACATGCATACACTTTAGTCTTTTTTCATATACTCTCAGTCTGAAGGCCGAGAAGCTGAGCCCATCATAGATGTTTCAGTAAGCTTGCCTATAAATTACCTTTAATTGTATTCAGATAAAAGGAGAGCAAAATGCTGTTCCCCGATTACCAGACCCAGCTCCAACTGAGTTGAATAACTGTATCTATACATGTATCAGAAAGTAAAGTTTCTGTTCTAAAATGTTTGTAACTCATTTTCATGCAGACTACAGGAAATTAGATATTGTTTTTCAAACTGCCGTTGTTCTGAAAGCTTAAAAAATCTCATTAAAAACATTTCTGTTTTAATAGGGTCCACAAGGACAATCTGGAGATCAAGGGCCTGAAGGCCTGCAAGGATCAAAGGCAAGAACCACATTTTTTCTTCTCTATTTCTTAAAGTTATAAGTATTAATACAGCCTCACAACAACAATGCTTTCATCCTTATACCCCATACCCTTCTTGTAGGGATTGCAGTTTAATGAGACATTGCTAGCAAATCATACACTCCTCGTATTCTGCAAGGTTCCTAAGAAAAGTATTCATTTGCTCTTTGTATTGGATTCAGGTGCAAATTGCACTCCCTCCAATGTTTCCTCATAAACAGTTAAAATATGGCAGCATCACATAATACTACCTAGCAGCAGTGTAGCATTGCATTTCTTCACTTTTCAATATAAAACTATTTTTTTCCCGCAGTGCCAAGCGGGAATTCTGTTTGGGATCTCAAACAAACCCTTCTCTTTAAACTGTACATTCTCAAGAAGAATTCTGTAGCTCAAAATTAGTAATCTCACTGTTTACTGATGCTCAGGAGAAGATACGAGTGTCATGATGATGAGTGCGAATCAGGACAGTCTTGCAATGGGCCCTCTGAAGATGGGCCACAGAAATCACCCAGTGCTTCACTGCAAGAGCCAGTCCCCTCTGTAAACATAAAATATTTTTTCATTGTTTGTTTGAAAAACATTCAATTTACAGTTATTAAATACTTAAGATTTTCTGGGTTTAAATCAGTGTAAATTCCTGGAGTACCAGTGGAGATGACTTCATTCCATGTTTCTGTGGTGACTTGATATCTTTATTGTAGTAGTTTAATGGAAGGTGCAAATATCACTGGTATTATACACAATTATGGGAACTGTTTTTACTTCATTAAAGGAGACTAGAGTTAGACTTTGCTCCTCAGAAAAACCTTAAACTGAGTGATTCAGCCACAGCTAAGGGGTTCTTCAGCCACTGAAAGGAATATTGTTGTGGAGAAAAACTTAGTTTGTGAAGTACGTTCTCTCTTTTGATATCATCCCTTGATACCTCCTTTGCCCCATATTTAGAGCACCTGCTGGCTGGGAGTGAGGCATAGAGCAGTTGGGTAACAAATCTCCTCTATCCCACGTGAAATGAAGCATTTTTCCTTTTTTTAGTCTGGTATCATTTTGTACAGGCAATATCTACACTCTTAATAAACGGAATTCTGAAGCATTGAAAGGGTGAACAGATGAAGTACTGTGTAAGACAATTCCAGTGGGCTGAAATTCAGGATATACAAAAAATTAACTTCAAAATTTGTTCTTTTCAACAGAGTTTAACTGTTTTCTCTAGACACCAATTTACAAGCAGAATTATTTCTTTTTTCATTTAAAAGGGTGAAAGAGGTCTCCCTGGGCCACCTGGCTTGCCTGGAGAGACTGGAATAGGACTGCCAGGCCCAAAGGTACAAGCATCTCTCGTCTTCTATATTACATGTATTGTAGGATAAAAGGAAGACCAAGACAGCTGAGATAATGTACTTGCTGGTACATGAGAAACTTCAAGCCCCCAGATACTGTTTTTATGTCACTGGAAAGGCATTTTGTATACTGATCAAAAGTGTTTGGGGGAAGAAAAAGTACATTTAAGTATGTATTTTAAAGGACTTGTTTACAGTAGTTCTTACCCTTGACAATAATTCAATCTAAGCAGTGTGTGACTCAGTAAAAATGCACACATAGTTTTAAACGTAAATTATCATGTGAAAAACAGGCTTGTTGGTTTGGATGACTGGCATAAAGAAAACAGAAACACTAAGACAGAAAAACTGACTTCTTGGAAAAGGACAATAACTGATACATAAGGTACGAGGAATATGATGGGAATAATTAATGTTTAGATCCAACATGGTGTTCTCTCAACTGCAGAACTGAGGCTGCCTCCTAATGCTGTGAAACTGCACCAGTTCCACCTCTGTTGGGTCTTGCATGCTGTATGACTCTGAGGACACTCAGATTTTCTCTGCAATTCCTGTATTGTCCTACATCAAGTATTTCAAGCAGAGAATGCCTGATAAGTTGTTATATGCTGCAGACATAAAAATATCTAAATCAGGCATTTTAAAAACACATCTTTGCTTAAAGGGTGACACCGGTTTGACAGGAAGACCCGGACCTGTTGGCCCACCTGGAGTTGGTGAGCCAGGACTTCTGGTATGTCTGTTTCTTACTTGGTGAGAGGGAAGCAGGACAGAAAAGAAAAATTCTCTGTGTTTCGCTGTTAAAAGGGATATATGTGTGTTAAATGATACCATCTGTTTTCTTTCTTCCACTAGTTCTCACTGTGATACGTACTATGCTGTCTGACTTTTATTTCCCTCAATAAACTTGAAATGTTTCCAACTCCTTAACTTTTCTAATTATCTTAGTCTCCAAAACAGCTATGCAAAAACAACACCTTAAGCAAAACCACATAAATATTTAAATAAATCTGTCTGCTGATAGATTCAAATCCACATGTGGTAACTTTGAAGCTGACTGCTTTCCAGTATCATTAGAACATTAACATCAACATGGCTTTGAGGGAGAGATTCCATTTCAACCACCATAACATTAGAAACTCATATCTAAACAACCTCCATAAAGTCCCTCAGATTGCGTCAGTGGTCCCAGGTGACAATTTGGCCAGTAATACCTTTACTGGAGATAACAGAGGGAGAAATCTAAGAAAAAAAAAAATTACTTTCATAATTCATAGGAGGTTTGGCTCTGTAATCTTTTCCTACCTCTTCCTGGTACTTGTACACACAGCCTCCTTGTTCAGAAAATCAGTATGCCAATTTCATCACTTTTTACCCAAAGTGTCAGACAGCAACTGTTACTGAGCTGTTTGCAATACAGCAGACTCAATTTCTCATCACCTGGGTGAAAGACCCCTGGTGCAACCATGAGGGAAATTTTGTCCAGTAGCTTTTGCCCACTGACACTGAAAAATTTGTAATAAATCATTTCAAAAGAGGTTCTCCTATGAAAAACAGAAAGATGGTTTGGTAACTGAACTGACTGATGTCAAACCTGCTTGAAAATACACTGCTGGAGAGGAGTGAGATGCCCAAAGAAAAGAGCATTACTAATCAGGCCAGTGGTGACAGTCTGTCAGAGTGTGACAGTGTTGTTTCCCGAGTCCCTTCAATAACAGCACAGAGAAAAGAGACGCTCTGTGGGGGAAGAGGTGCCTGTGACGTGCATCTTTGTTAGCCACAACAGCTCTACTGGTATAACAAGAGATTCTGATTTAAAACAATATTCTAAAAGTGTCTCTTAAATTTTCTTTAAAGTGTATTGGCTTCAAGAGTTTTCTTTTTTATGGCTGACTGTAGTGTATTTATCTTTACCCAAGAACTGGGCACAACTGTAAAGCTCTAGGCAGAAGCAGAGGCGTATTCAGGCTATGCAGCCTAAATCTGCCAGCATTCTGTGGTGTGTGTGTAATCTCAAGGAAGAAATCAGAGGCAAAAGAAACAGATGTGGGAAAACACTGTGAAGCAGGCTCAGTATGCACAGGTTTTGGACTTGGATTTAATGAAAGGTTTTAGTTTTCTTGCCCTTTATGCTCCAATCAAATCTGCTTTCAAAAAGAGAAGGGCAGGCTATTACTCTCTTCACCAATTACAGTCAAATCTCTCTACAACGAGATCTTCTTCAGTACTACCCGGAATGCTCTTTAATCTGGTTCTACCTGTCTCTCATGATTATACTGGTACATTAATGAGGATTAGTAACAATTTGTAAAGCAAACTAATTTTGCTTTAGGAATTTAGGGAGTTAATTCAAAAGTATAAGGAATAGGAATTTCAGCCACATAACCTGTGATTCATAAGTGGCCAGGAAAGTAAAACTGCCTGCCTTGTTATTGCTGCAGGCCAGACTGCTCATCATTTATTCACTGTGAATATCATATTACTGCATTATTTTTAACAGGTTGTAACGACCCCAACATTTAAAGACGTGCTTAAAAGCAACAGTGATACAGAACATGCTGCTGTTGATTTGAGTGATTAACACATATTCTAGGCCATTATAAATTTTTGTTAACAGGGGCCTCAAGGACCACAAGGTGTTCAAGGAGAAAGAGGTTCACCAGGAGAAGGGCTTCCAGGAACAAAGGTACAGCAGTTTTAAGATCAGACCAGCACCATTAAGTGAGTGCATGCAAAAGCAAGTCCATAGCAGACAACGGAATCTGAGATAGCAGCTTGTAAATTAACATTAAAATTTGGCATCAATTAACCTGATATATTCTCATAGAATTCAGTTGGTCCAAACATGACTTCTAAGCACAGCTAGCCTTTGGAGCCCATAAAGACAACATTCAATTCACCTGACACCTGACAGCTATAATTTTAAAACAGCCTTGAGCATCTGACTTTAAATAAAATATTATAAAAGTGATTCCTAGATGAAAAAAATGTATCTTGTTTTTTCCTAAAGCCTTATATAGAGAGATCTTTGCTGTCATTAAAGACAGGCTTCCAAGCTTCTTAAAGACCCCATCAACTGGCAGCGCATTTTAGCAGAGTCTGAATTCAGCTTGTGGGAAGAGGAAGCTGCTGTTACTAAATTTCAGATACAGTGGAAAGAAATGACAGTAGCAGTTAAACCTACATGGATGGACTTAGTACACCCACTGCTAGCTCGTTTTGCTGCCCAATGAAAACCAACTCCCAATTTGACCTTTGGTTAAAATAACAAAGTGACAGAGCTTGTACATAGGCTAAATAAATAACTAAACAGTTCACTCTTTTTTATGCACATACCAAGGCAATTTTGGTTGGGAAAACAATAAAAAATAGTTTTGCAGAGCAGGGCCCCAACTGCCTCTTTAATAAAAATCTTAGGATTTTTGCTTAATACAATATTGTAGTCAGCCAGGTTTAAATTTGACTGATACTGGCAACAATCTCTTTTAACATCCGGTTATTTTATGATGCACTACATAAATTATCATTGTTGATGGTTTGCATTTGCTTAGCAGATGTCAGGCATGAAAAGAAACAAAAGGACAATTTGAAGAAAATGCATTTAGAAATCACTCCATTTCCACTGAAATACCAATTCATGTGGGAAGAAACACTACAGTTAATGAGTAAATCACAGCAACAATGGGGACAACTACAGAAGAATGCATAATCTAACCAAAACTACTGAGCAACTGGAATAGGCAGAATACAATAATCACAGTGGAATTCTGCCAGCAATACTGAACCCTTGATTCTATAAAAGATATACTACTTTTTACTGCCAAATCTGACCTAGAGCCAAGCGTTTATCAGCAGAGTCTATAGGTATCTCTGATCCTACTTATGGCTGCCAAGTATGTCAGTTCTTTATTTTTAAACACATTTTAAACAGGTGATTTGTTAATCTGTAGCAAATTCTTCAGTTGCTTTCTTCAGAAGTTTTTAGTAGAAGATCACAGTTCAGTAAAAAGTAAAATGAAGGCAGGTGTTCTAAAGCATCAGGAGTAAAGAATGTTATTTTGAACAGAAATCCACATAATGTATTTCAGTCAAAGTTAAAATGATGGAATTGGTTATTAGGGAGAGAAAAGACCTGTCTGGGGCATAACTTTATTGCTTTGGGTGATTCTGTGACCATGTACACAGGTAGGTAACCATCTGCCTCTAGATGTTTTATTAACAGAAGTACAAGAAAGCACAGTATTTGTGTCCTTTGGGGAAAACCAGCATTTTCCCAAAGACAACTGTTTTGTAAATAAACGTTTTGAAAGACAGTGACATTTACAAACACTCAACAATACAGTTTGGCCTGGCCTTTATTCTGGCAAAATTCTTAGTCAGAGTCAGATCCTCATGGCCTCACTTCAGTGAGATTAACCCCTGAGAGAAATGAAGGTTTGAAATGAGAATTTAGGTTTCAGTTAGTTTCAGGACCCAGCCCTGCTGACACTGAGATCAGCTGTGGTTTTGCCATTGATTTGAGGGGAAGCAGTACAGGATCTTAAGCAGTCAAGGTGGGTAGAAAGATAAAAAGAAGCTTGTTCAGGTCTTTCATCAGCAATTTCAAACTGCAGAGCAAGCTTATTTGAAAAGATGACCTCTTTGGCATCCTGGAAAAGAGATCCAGGAGCTGCATTCTGGTTCTTCTTGTGTTGGTTTTCATGATGACAGAGCAGTGTCTCTAGTTACTTCAGAGGAAACAGCTCTGTGTTTCTACAGTTAACAACATACTATTTTTTCATGCAGGGAGACCGTGGTTTTGATGGACCAAAAGGCCCTCGTGGACTTCCAGGCATCAGCATAAAAGGTGAAAAGGTGAGCAGTAAATACACCAGTGGATTAATAAAGTGCCAATAAATCTACATAATACAGGGAATACAGGGTTGATACTCACTACAAAAGGTGTAATGAGGCAAGGAACCCACAATAGACCCTGGACAGTAAGTTATTTTGTAGAGAGATTTATGCCAAATAAACTCACCCAAACTATTTCAACATCTCTTCATATTAAAATAGGAAATGTTACAAAAAGCATCTGATTCCATGGGAAAGTTAAGGTTTAGAAAGGGCAAAAGAGACTAGCAGTTGTTTGCAATGGAACCAGCAGGGAATAAATGCATGTATGAAAGATCCCCAGGTTCACCAGCTTCAAGAGAGGTTAAGCCAACATGTACTAGCATGGGACCTGTACCAGATTGTTTCTCTGTCTTTACACACTAAGCAATTTACTTTGTTTGGCAGGGTGAATTCGGTCCTCCTGGTTTACCTGGGCCAATTGGATTACCTGGAATTGGAATTCAAGGAGAGAAGGTGCAGTTTTCACTTCTCCCTTGCCCCATACCTGAATGTGTAGTAACAGAGAATATTTTATTTTAATAATTGCTTAACTAATCTTTTCAGGGAGTGGAGGGCCCAAAAGGACCACCCGGCTCTAGAGGGCTACCAGGGCAGGGACTACCTGGACCAAAGGTTAGGGAATTTGCTGAACTTAGAGCTACTGTGCTGTTTTCACTGTTAGGCTTCCTGATTAAGAAATGGTCTGTCTCTATCTTTATGCTTGTTAAAGTGCTGTACACCAACCTAAGTATTGACATAGCTGCAGGAGATTATTTTCTTTATTAATATTATTAAACTGCACAGCAGATCCTACTCCACTGAAAAGCCTTGACAAACCAATGCCTAGCTATCTGTTTAGGTTTTGGCTTGGCTCACCACAGAGCCTTTGAGGTACCACATATCAGACAGCGAACTGCACTTTGTTCGATTTATTTCCATATAAAGGGTTTTCTGCCTTGAACCTGCAGTTTCATCAGATCAGGTGCAGGTGCACCGAACCAATTCCAAAAAACAGTTGCACTTAACACAGAACACCACCCAGAATTTCAGTATCATATTTTATCCTTGCTGTATTATTTCCATTCCAGGAAAATACATACATACCTTACAGATTGGGTACCTTTCTTGTAACTTCTGCTGCCTGTTGTCTTACCTGACTTTGTGTATTTACTGTCTCTGGCAGTTAAGAATGGCCCAAGGTATAATGAAGACTACCTTTGCAGAAGGAAAACTGCCAGAATAAGTTAGCCTTGACTGATTCCCAAAATACAGACCTGTTAATGAAAGACGTCACCCTTGAAGTGTTGGGAGTGGAGATTTGAAGTCATTTTTTGAAAGAGGTGACAGACAAAGTTCTGACTGACTGAAAGCTATTAAAGCATAGTGTAAAGGAACTAGAGGTGTAAGTGGGTCAAGGGTCCACACCAGGTCAAGTATTTTGCAGCACCTCTTACACATCATACTAAAGACAATGTCACACTAATCTTCCTTTGAATATAAGCAATCAGGAATATGTTTTTATATTTTTCCATGATAATGCTGTTAAAAAATAATTTCTCCTTAAGGGTGAACAAGGCTTGCCAGGAGAGACTGGAGTGCCAGGAGAAAGAGGTATTGGAGAACCTGGTTCTAAGGTACATTGTTAATAGAGGAATTATTTAATTCATTTACTTATTCAGATTTGAAATTTGTGTTTCCTGAGTATCCTTTCTGTAGGCACTTAAAATAGGTTTAGAAGTAAAATTTAGGTTCTTAGTCTTTAAAAGTTTTAACACAGACTTTCAATGAGCATTTTAAATACACCAGTTCTGTACAAAAGTAGTAAGATTCATAGTGACTGAAAATTTCCACCTGCCTGGCCCATGCTCAAGTCAGTGTTGCATACAGCTCACCTACAGCTCTTTCCAGGAGACCATCCAGAGTATTAAACCCTTGCCAGAACTCGCAGTCTCCAGCATAAGCTAAGCTATAGCCAGCACTGGTGCAAAAAAGCACTGAAGAGTGGTTATTGTGCTGCTCCTTCCCTTTTCACATAGGGTGGGATGTAAACAGAGCAGCAGCTATGCCCTCACACCTTCGTACAGGAAATAAGCTGTGCTACTAGACAGAAAGCACATTTGCTTAGAGGAGAGGAAGCTGTAACCAGATTATCTTACCGCTGAAGTGACCTAGATGTTAACCAGCTCCTATGCCGTTAACAGCCAAATTAACATAAAATATGGGAATAGATGAAAAAGTACTTTTTGCGATTGTGGAAAGGCACAGGACTGTCCTGGTTTTGCTCATGTATGTTAGGGGTTTGGGACAGGGGTTGGAAAAGGAAAGAAATAATTCAATTTCTTTAATTTAAAAAAATATGGTAATGCTAGGTGAACCCATTTGACTGCAGATGATTCCATTTCATCTAAAACCATGTCAGGCTCTTAAACCTTACATAAATAGGCGGATGACAATTCCACTGCCATTAACAGATTTGCAATGATATTCACCAGCAAGATGTCAATCATCATGTCACAGTCAGCTCTATCTCATATTTACTTCAAATGCTGCCCCTTCATGAAATGATGACATTACTGTTTAATAATGAGCTGGATCATTAGTAGCTAATAATATTAACTGCACAGATAAAACATACAGTTCAAACAGAGAGTGGGATGGTTCCAAATACATGAGAGTGGTCTTTATAAAAACCAACAAGATTTGGGTCCATATACAGAAATATTTGCTATAAATATATATACAGTTTAGTAAACTTCGTGAAATAGATTTCCTTGATTCAAAGAAAGAACTGTACCAAGTCTGCATTTAATAGAAGGACTTACTTTTTAATTGATGTCAGGGTGAGCCAGGCCCTTCAGGACTGGCAGGTCTGCCCGGTCTTCCAGGAGAAGATGGAGCCCCTGGACAAAAGGTTGGTTCACCTCTGTCTGCAATCTACATGCTTCCTTCCAAGCATTCCTACTGTTCTCCCTGTGCCAATACCCAAACCTAGAAGAGAGAGTGTTCGTGGACAAGAGGAAAAGTAACACATTTTTCCGTGGAAAAAAAAAAATGTTTTTCAAATGTAGTTTTTCAGGGAAAACTTTTTCCTTTTGGGGCTGGGGGTGGGTGGGTAGAGGGTTGTCTTACCTTGTTTACAGTTGTTGGCTTTTTTAAGTCCTCCAAATGCCCTGCAACTCAGAAGGGAAACCACTAAAATGGCTATGGGCAACCTTTCATGGCCTTCTGATCAGAGTATTTCCCTAGAATCAGAAACCCCATGTATTTAAAGATAACATACTCAGAGTGTTTGGCTATCCCTAAGGAAACAGGCTACTTCATACATTCCACCCAGAGTTTTACAATGGTTGCTCCTGAATGTAGGAAGAAAATCCCAGGCCCCTGACATCAGTGGGAGTTTTGCCATTGACTCTAAAAGGCCTGTAATTTTAATGAGCTTATTCAAGTAATACAGAGTTGATCTTGTACTATGTCTATGCAGTTCTCTGAAATGCTGCTTTGACTCTTCTGTTCCAGGGTGAACCAGGGTTACCTGGTCTTAGAGGTCCTGAAGGTGTTCCAGGGATTGGAATACAGGGGGAGAAGGTGAGAATTTCTTACTAAAGGTGACATTCAGAATTGTTATGTTCCAGAACTAGGTTTGTCAAAGCCTTTTCTTTTTTGGTCTATTATAAGAAACAAAAAATTATACCTCAAGGAATAGGTTAACGAGTGCTGCTAAAAGTCGTTAACTGCAGAGTTAATTTCAGCCTCAGCCTAAACCAATAACTTTTTAAATAACAAAGTTAATAAAAGACCACCCAGGATGTCTTTTTCATATTTTTTTTTTTTCAGAAATGACACCACAAAAGTTCAGTGGCCCACAATTTCCAGTGCCTGTGGGAGTACCTGGTCCAAGATGTTCACAAAGAGCATTCATTCCCTTGCTGGGAATACTACTTCTCTTAGTAGGAATAACTGGGTCTATCTTTTAGGTTCTGGCTCTTGTACTGGTCTTCTGTACCGATTCACAGATGGAGAAGTAATTCTGGTTTCTCATATCATCACTGGTATCCTGTGAAACAGACACTGGAAATTGCTGGAATAGTTGCCCAAGACATTGGACAAGACATACAGAGATTAGATGTCACAAGAGAAGAGAAATAAAGATACCAAGTATCACATCTGCAAGAAGCTGGAAGGGCTAAAAAAGTATAGGATGGAAAATCAAGGCATCCACCTGTTTTCAGATTACTTTGGTAGGAAATGCATGCAGAAGATGCAGAAATAAAATTAATTACTGTATTGGAATTTTTTTCAGAAATGTTCTGGACTCGTAGCTGTTTAATTTCTGTTGTAATTATTACAGCCCAATAATATGCTTAAATAGCAGTCATCCCTTTACAAACTTTACACTATCTATTCTTAGATTCTTCTGCCCAGAAGTACAAGCTGATCAATCAGAGAGGGCATTGTGGTCAGTTGATTTGCCCTATTTGCCTCTGAATTAAAAAAAATACCTTTGAGTGAATTATCTTTATGTTTTGATTACTTCTGTCAGATAGTATCTTTTTCATGTAATTACTTAAATTGATTCTTCAGCTGCAAGGATGCATTCTTTAAGACTCCTTTTGGTTCTTTTTTTTTTCTACAGTATTCACTGGTAAGTCAGTTAATTTAATTTCAGATTAAATCTACATAGTTTTAACTGTACAAATTCAAAACTGGACTGTTACTGACCAGAATTAACTGACTTGCCAATGAAAGCAATAGGAACAGCTCATTCCTACCAGCTATAAGATAGAACTTCACGATCTTTCACTGCTATTTACAATTCATTTCAGTTAACACATTCTTAATATTATTTGGTATGTGTGACATGTCTTGTCTGCTTTTGCAGGGAGATCAAGGTCAGAGAGGAATACGTGGATTAGCAGGACCAACAGGAGTGCCTGGACCTGCTGGAGCTAAAGTATGTTTATTTCCAGGTTATGTGTGTAAAATAGTCCCCCAAAGCTGCGCTTTGTTCTAGATTTCAGAAACAACTGTCCCAGAATGAGCTTACTTCTTAAAAAACAATTGGGAGAAAAAAAAGAAAAAGAGGTCAGCTCAGGCTTCTGTTCGCAAGACACACCAGGATCCCTATAAACATCTAGAAGCATTTTTTAAAAAACTTTGCATTTACCATATTGTTTCCATGTCAGTTTGTTTAAAGTTAAGGGACACTAATACTGGTATTTTTATACGGAAATATTTGGGAAGACAGCATGGTGTATGTCATATACATATGTGATGGGACTTTATTTTCCCTTACACTGACCCATGGCTGATATTCTTGTATGGACTTGGAGTTGCTATTCAAATACGCAGTACTCACTGAAAGGGAGAGAAGTGCTACTTCAGGTTTCTCCTCCAGCTTCTTAATAAGCCTTCTGCTATTTATACACGAGTGAGAGGAGAAATAAAAAGGGACAAAATGGTATGCTGAAAGGACTATTTAAAAAAATCTACTCTAACAGAAAAATAGATATGTTTTCAGTGTAACTACACAGCTGATCAGGAAGCCTTGAGTGCTGGATGTGCTGGACCAAGTCTCAAATACACTAAGAAAGGGACTTCTGTAACTGAGAATATAATTTCCATTGAGAAATCAGAACTATGCTTGCTCTCAGTTCTTCAAATGCTCAGATTTCACTCCACATAGAATAGAATACTAGAAATTCCAATAGAATTTTAATGGACTATTGTAAATCGTTGCTTGAATGTTTTCTCTACAAGATGCTCATGCTCACTTTCAGAAAAATCCATTGGTTTTGCTCTCCTTCCTTCACTACAGGGAGAGCCTGGTGTGCCAGGACGTCTTGGAATGCCAGGCCCTCCTGGAAGAGCTGTGCCTGGACCAAAGGTAACATCCATACTCCAGCTCCTAGTGCCTATAAACACAAGGTGAAAACTGTGCAGGAGGCCATGCTATTATTTGTGTACATCATTTTAGCCTTATAAGGTCAACTAAAACTTCTTCTTTCCTCCAGACAGAGTTATGGATTGTATCCAGTCTAGTTACCACCATGCCCTGGTATTAACTGTATGCCAGCTTGAGGTGTGGCCTAGCTATGTTCATTTCTTTGTCTTGGGTAGCTGTGAATATCAAGTACTTTCCTTTCTTCTGCTTTTGGCACTTAATGCGTGCAAAGAAAAAAGGCTATTACATTTGGTATATATAAATTTGTATAACAGAAACCCAAAAACATAGTCTGTGATCGGTGTTTACTAAAATACATAACTAGGGTATGTATTTTCTTCATTTCAGGGTGACATTGGGTTACCTGGTCTTGCTGGACCAATTGGAGAACCAGGTTTTGGGCTTCCTGGGGCAAAGGTAGCACCTAAATTGGTAAACTAATTTCTGATAGAACTGTAAAATAAGGCAGGATTTCAGCAAAGCAACAGCAAATCACCTAGGATGACCAAGTATTCTGCAGTTCTAAAAGTGCATGTCATACAACACAGCAGAATATAAGGATTATCAGAGCCAGAAAACCATGGATGGTCAATCTTCCAGACTCCACAAACCATGGAGCTTTCATATGGCAGTGAACCAGGAAAACAATGACTGTTTTTAATTGATGAGGAGTAAACACAGAGAGAACACCTGATTTATGTGCTTAAACAGCCTACCTGTCAAGCACAGTTATTTTTTTCTCAGCCAGGCCCCTTTGCTTCATTCCTAATTTTGACACAGGGTAATCCACAGACTCCCAAACAATCTCAAAACATGGCCAAAGTGGCTATGTCCAAAGAGATGCCTTAAGTAGTGGAAGAAGAACATAAACAAGTAGCTAATCTCTAAGGACTTCCCTCTCACACTTCTCTGGAATTGCCTTAGTGTTACCTAGATTCAATTTTGGCAAGCTGCTCTTCATTCTAGGGCTGATTTTGTGTGAACACCAAGAAACTTGGGACATATAAATCTGTGTTTCTCAAAATAAACCAGATCCAAACACCACCCCCACCCCCTTTTTTTTTCACTTAGTGAATTTAACAGTACTTTTGAATAAAGCCTTTATCCCTTTTTCTTTGAGTGAATTGAACACAGTAACAGGAGCATGAGAAACATGTAACGATCTCTATCCCTTTTTGATCAGTTAGTGGTTTTCAAGATCCTTAAATTTATTTTCATCAGGAGGAGATAATGATGATGGAATCACGTACTTTTATGGTACAGTCCAGTTAATTCAGAGAACTGCATGTTGTCATACTTCTGGGAGTCCAACAGGAATCAATCAAAAGGAAGCAGGTCATTTGCTCAGAGTGGAAATTCTCCCTCCCTCAGCCTTGAGCCCCCCGACCTCTTTCAGTCTGCACTAAGATGAACAGGGTAAAACCTTTTACAGCCTCTTTTTTTTTTTTTTTAATTATTTTTGCATGGGCCTTCCCATGCCACTGTTATGCATGCCCAAATTTTGGGTAGCTACACAGACAAACACAATCTTAATCATCCATCCAGTTGTAACTGAGCAACTCACTGCACCATCCAGTACGGCTGGGAGGGTTAAAGTCCTCTTAGTTTCCCTGGTAAATCTGTGCCTGATATACTCCACCTATGTGGATCCATGAAAGGAGCTTTATTGTAGCAAACTCCTGTTATACTCAATAACTTTAATGAGGTTCCACAGCATTACAGGAAAATACAATTCTGGAACAACAAAAGAGACAGAAACCTGTGATAGAAAACAACATTTTTAAACTGGCCACACAAACCACTGCTTGTGCCTGACCTACATCCTGTGTCTCACCACCCAAAAATACAGCATGTGCAGAAGCTGCACAGACTTCTCCCAATGCTCTACAGCAGTTTATCTATCTATTTTCAGTTATAAGAATTACCTAAAGTAGCTACTGAATAATTCAGTTCCCACGCTAGACTGTTTTTGGCTGTCTGTTAATTTGGGCTTGTTCCCCTAAAGCTGGAATAACAGTAATCATGATAAAAATATGGGTAATGACACTGAAGTCATTCTTTCTTACATGTAGGCCACAAATGACGACAGAGCTCTTGGAAAAAATTCAGATTAGTGACTTAGAAGTGAAAGGTCCTGTAAATTCTCAGCACTGTTAAATATCACAGTTTTAGTCCAGGATTAATAACCTACAATAATCATTCACACAGTAAAATACATTAGCAGATAGACAGGCAGATAATTTCAACTTACAGTATGTTTCCCAAAGAAGTTTCACGTTCGTGGAAAATTTCCTGCTAGCAATGGCATTGGCATTCACCTCAGCTGTTTTTTCTGCCTCCATCAGGGTGACCGAGGTCTTCCAGGACCCCCCGGGCCCTTTGGGCCAAAAGGAGATGGCTATCCTGGCCCACCTGTAAGTTCACAGACAATCTTTTTATGTGAATTGGGAACAAATAGGTGCTACACCAAAGTGAGAAACCTCCATGGCTGACATGCTAGGAAAGATTTGCTTGTCTAAAAGCCTAAAAAGGCCTCTCAAATGTAGAAATGCATTTCAGCACAGAAGAAAAAAGAAATCTCCCTCTGAAATAGTACAAGAACTTTCCTTTCCTGCACTCTTCTGACTACACAATGTAACATATTCTAAGTGGGCCTTTTATTTTTCCCAACAGTATCACCCATGTTTCAATCAGTTCTCTCAGTATCTTGATGTAAGGTACTATCTTCTTCCCAACCATACAAAATTTATTCCCAAATGGGAGAATATAGCCCAGCTAAGCAGCTGCGTGCATGGATCTGAACTCAGGGTCTTCCAGAACCACTGAAAAAGCAACTACTGTCTGAAGAGCCAGCAGAGCAAACTGTCCTCTGTTCTGTTCATCAGGCTGTTGAAGGTGTGGCAAAGAACTGGTTGATCCTCTTATAGCCCTTTGCAGAGGTCTTTACTGGCACATAGGCCCAATCCCTGCAAAAAGCACTCAGGAGAAGAAGAAAAGGCTCCTTCCTCTCCCTTCCTTGCACATGTACACAGCACTGGCCACATGCAGCTAGTCTGCTCGACAGCGTGCTCCATCAGCCCTGGCAGTTACTCTGTGCAGTGAGGAAGTCCCAGGAAGATTGCTGGCTAAAGTCAGGGAGTTGGGTGATACACTAGCATTCATCTGTGCTAAAGACAACAGTAAAGTGCATGTAATTGCCACATGGAGGAATAAAAATTAATGAATGTTGAAACGGAAATTGGAATTCAATTTATAAAACTTCCTGATATTTTTGTGCAATCTGATGCAGAACTGCTTCTGCACCTGCCTTTCCAGACTCCTCTGTCTTCAAACACATGCAAGCCTCCTGCGTGACATGCAGCATGCACACAAACACCACTGACACCACTTCTGGCTTAGGGGAGTAGAATTTAACCAGTTGGAGACCACAGTGATCCCCAAAAGAAACAATATGTTCAAGATACTACCATGCTAATGTTAACAAAAGCATGTAGTCAATATAGTCATAATTTAAATTAATATTCTGTCTGTGCATATAATTTCAGGGCTTGCCAGGCCTTCCTGGGATTCCTGGTGAACCAGGCCCAGATGGAGTCGGACTACCAGGACCTAAGGTACAGACCTTAACTTCTAGAAAAGTAAATGCATGTGTGTACTCTAGTTCATGCAGATATAATTCCTACCCATAGGTTACAGTCAGAATACCTTTTCAATCCAAGTTTAATTTGCTTGTCAGTATATAAAAGATAGGTCCCATAGAAGATCTTCGAGCTTCACTTCAGAACTCACCCTGATGCTGACTGTAGTATTGCTGGAATTACACAAGCAATTGAGGGATTGACTACAGCTATTTAAATATGCTTAATGTCTCTTAAAAGGACACAGATCTTTTTTCCACGCATTTCAAACCCCTAGCTGTCTGAAGGTGCAGGTAGGAACAAAGCTGGTATGAACATACTGTCTCATTCAACTGACAGGCAGCAAGAAAAACTTCCTGTGTTGTTGTTTGGGGAATCTGGAGTTCATTCAATGGTAATTCCTGTGGAATGATTCCATAATTGACTGTATATGTCTTGAATATGTTTAGACCACTACCCAATGTTTATCCCCCATAACTTTCTTGTCTGGCCTGCAGTATTCATGAGTTAGCATTGTTTAGAATTGCACTGTGCTGTCCAATAATTCTCCTCTCTTTGTCCCATTTTAGTGCAACAGGTACTGGGAATTCTAGAGATAAATTAAGCTTTGGTATTCACTACTTATTTTTTAAAGTATCAACTTTCAGGGTGATCCCGGTAATAGAGGACCAGTTGGTCTCCCAGGTCCCCCAGGAGAAGGCCTGCCAGGACCAAAAGTAAGCCATTTAAAAAATTATTTGTTGTTTATTTTCTAAATAATAATAACAAAAAAAAAAGTATAAAAATGTGTGAACATGCATACACATCTACATGTTTTCTGTCTTCACTCTTCACTAGAAACAACTAATCCAACAAACAAGATAACTTATAAGGAATACAGTGTCTTTATTATGTGGAAAATCAAAAATATTTCTGGTGACTAGCCATAAATCATGGCCTTCTGCCTACTGCATATGATAAATTATGAAGTGATAATACAATAAATTATGAAGTGATAATCTTGCAGTGAAGATCAGTGACAAAACATTTAGCTCCTGCAGACATTAGCTGCAACTGAATAGCAAAAATTTCTTCAGACCTAGCATTGGTCAGAATGAACAGCCTGGCAAACACTTACCATGTCTTGCCTGAACTATTGTTACAGCTACAGGCATACGGTTGAGTTCTTCTGGAATTAATTCCTCTTTTTTACTGTGTATAGTAAATCAATAATCATCTATTGACCAATAATCATCTAATTACCAGAAAAGGATTATTTTTGTAACTATAACACCGTGACAAAAGCCTGGAAATAACTGTAAACTATAGGAAGCAATTTTCACTATGAAGTCTCCCAAACTGGAAACTCTTATGGTCCTACATAAGAGCTCAGCTTTAGAAGTTTATTAATACAACAACAACAAAAAAGTTTAAGAATGTAAACAAACTGAATAAGGTCAAATGCAAAGTCTTTGCAACGTAGTTATGTGTTACCTGCACACTGTGGCTCATTAGTCCCAGAGACCCAGTTCATGTCAGCATGAAGGCTAGGTCCACAGCTACGCAGTGGTGAAGGGCTTCCCCAGCCCGTGCTAGTCCCAAGGATCCTAACGAATGAGGAAATGGAGAATTTCATGCAGGGATACTAGAATAGCAATAGAGGTATAAAATTAATACTGTACTATGTGGGTTTTGATTGCTTCCTATGAATAACATATGGAACTGAAACATTTTCTCTAGAGTTCTTCTAAAAACAGCTTACAAATTAGCAGCAAGTGCTTATTTGCAATGCCACATTAGTGTATGTGTCTATAGGTCTTACTGTGTAAGCTTAACAGTGATGAAAATAACAATAATACTCTGCTAAATCTTAATTCAAGTGCCCAGTGTCCCACCAATGCAATCCATCCTTCAGTTCAACATATATCTCAATCAGCAAGGTGATTCATGTTCAATGATGATTAAGCCCTGAGTGACTCCTCTGAAGTATAAACTGGATTTTAATAACCTGATAAAGGATAAAAAGAGCCCTTATCAGGTAGAGCAATCTTAGCCTCACTACCTATAAAAAGACATCAGTTTGTTAGAGGATGGACAAGAAATTACATGGTGGTATAACAATCCATTGTGCATTTTCATTATGAATATTGTATTTAACTTATGCAGGGTTTCTCTCTAGGGAACCATAGGACGGCCAGGGCCACCTGGCTCTCTGGGACCTCCTGGTGAAGGTATTCAAGGAATTAAGGTAAAAAGGCTCACTGATTCGATGTCTAACCTGTGTTGAGTGGTCAGTCCGACCATCACAGTGCTAGGGAGAGTTCACATTGTTTCTTATATAATAATGATCATGCAGTTTTTCCATATTATAGATCTTTAGAGTAGATATACTGATTAAATATTGGAGAAATATAAGCTAGCTACTACATTGTCTCAAGTGCTTCAAGACACTTGTTAAAATGCAGGTTGGAACACTTTCTCTTTGAACATTTAAAATTAATGTATGATGAACGATTACAAAGGGTTAATATCACTTCCTGGATTATCATTAGGGGGAACAAGGAATTCAAGGAATGCCAGGACCACGAGGCCCCCCTGGGGAAGGGCTTTTGGGACAAAAGGTATGATACCTAAATCAGAGGTAATGTCCTAGGCCAAAACCAGCATACTGAAAATGCTTGTTACAGTCAGCTCTCATTGAATGCTGAATTCTGTGGAAAGGGAATGGGGATTTGGGAAAACTCTAGTCATTCATGTGATCATTTTAATACTTTACAGCAGCAGCTCTTTCAGTATTGTTTATTTTAATATCATGAGGCTTATCTTCTAGTGCAATTAGAAGAAATAGAGATTTTAGATTTACTATTTACTATCACTGCCTTTCTTTTACCCACCACTATGCAAAACCTGGGGACTACTTGAGTGTTAGGAAAGGGAAATGTGAGTTGGAATCAGTTTTTGGATGTGATCACACCATCTCAGAAAGGCTGTACAAAGTCTCATAGCCTACTGAATCTCAAACCAGGAGGCACTAATTCATCTATTTTCTATTTCTGAGCCAACATGTTTCTGAGAGTGATATTCCCATTATTCATTCCAACTACATCCTTTCTTTTCTTCTCTATTTCTCTACTGTTATCTTATTGTTCTCAGACACAGATAACCATTTCCATCATGCGATAATACCCCATGAAGCCCCTGTCTGCATGGACTTGTTTGAGATTGTTCATTGTTCAAACTGCTTCACCTACTTTTTCCCCTAGAAATGCCTAGCCCATGCTACAGGCTATTCACAAAACTCACAAACACCAATTGATTTAAATGATCTCTAAATAAGATTTCTAACTCATGTCAGAAGCTGAAGGCAGCTAGAGAGAAATGTGAAAAGTGTAATAAAAACTGACTTGCACTTTGTGCTTACCAACATCGTTTTAAAGGGAGATCGAGGAGCTACAGGTGAAAAGGGGAAAAAAGGAGAAAAAGGTGATGTGGGTGACCCTGGTTTATCTGGACAACCTGTGAGTAACTCAGGTTTATCATCTTTCTATTTAACTACACATAATCTGAAACACCTAAATTGAAACTATGAAAGGCTTTAAAAGCACCAAGATGACATTTCCATGCTCAATACCCCATGCCCCACAGACGTGGCTTCATTCTTAAGGCAGTGAAATACATTTGCCATGTTTTAAGACATGGCAAACTGCATGTTTAAGGATGCAGTTCTATTCCACGGCTACCAAGTAACTATAGCTCAGACTTTCCCTCAAAGCTGATGAACAGATGGAGGGAGGCAAAATGGTAACTTCTGCCAATGAGCAGCTCCCCAAAAGCTGGAAAGCAAAATGTGGTGCCCTTCCATTCTGACATTTGCATACTATTACGTAGGGATACATAACCAGCATTGCCGTTCTTGCCCTGACACTAGCCCTACATGAGGAAGCAGAATTCTGATCATTCCAGGGTGTCAGGCATACAGTCTCTTGAGAGAGGGAACAGACACAACGTGGTACACAGGAAAGCTTTGCACAGATCCTGACCTTCTCAAGTAAACTGACAACCAGCGATCCAGTGGAAGACTTGTGGTCATCCAATTTCCATAAAAACCTCACCACCTTAAGAGATACCACATGCACATGTAATACCACAAGAATACTACTTTTTATAGCCAAACTTCTTATTGGCCAGATATTATTTTAATAATGGTATTGATGAAGACATATTCTGAATTACAATGTTAATAACTAATTGCAGTAGCTTAATTAACAATCACTGTTACAGGGCAAAACTGGACCTAAGGGAGAGCAAGGCCTAACAGTAAGCAAATTCCATTGTTTAAACCCCATTAAGGTAAGATACAAAGAAAATGCAAGATTCTACCAGCTAAAAGGTATCCTATGTTAATTATTCTGGAAAGAGCCTTCTGACTAGAAGTGGTCTCAGTAATAATATAGAAAGAAACCGCGCAAAGGTTTCTGACTTTTTCTCATCTACTTTATGCTGAAATGGAAAATTTGACACTCAGTTGAAAGAGGCAAATTGTAAAATATTTCTGTATTTTATTTTTTCATATCCAGAGAGAAGATATAATTAAATTAATTAAAGAGATATGTGGTAAGTACTCAGGAAACCGTATTTCAGATTCTGGTTTTTCTTTATTACATTTACATTCATCTCCCTTCCAAAAAGATACCATCATGATCTGTTTGGGTGTGGTTTTTTTTTTGTTTTTTATTTTGCAGGTTGTGGTATTAAATGTAAGGAAATTCCGATGGAGCTTGTATTTGTGATTGACAGCTCTGAGAGTGTGGGACCAGAAAACTTTGAGATTATCAAAGACTTTGTAACTGCTCTAGTAGACAGAGTAACCGTAGGCAGAAATGCTACCAGAATCGGCCTTGTGTTATACAGTTTAGAGGTTCGGTTAGAATTTGGTCTCAGCAAGTATACAACTCAACAGGACGTTAAGCAAGCGATTAGAAAAATGCAGTACATGGGAGAAGGCACTTACACAGGAACTGCTATCCGTAAAGCAACCCAGGAAGGATTTTTTGGTGCTCGAACAGGAGTGCGAAAAGTGGCTATTGTGCTAACAGATGGCCAAGCAGACAAGAGAGAAGCTGTCAAACTAGACATCGTTGTTCGAGAGGCTCACGCGGCAAACATCGAAATGTATGCAATAGGAATCGTAAATACTTCAGATCCAACACAGGTCGAGTTTGTGCGTGAACTAAACCTGATTGCTTCAGATCCAGACAGGGAACACATGTACCTCATAGATGACTTCAATACCCTTCCAGGTGCGTTCACTGCAGTTTCATTCTGCGGTGTATTTAATGCTTCTCAGAACAGGGGCCGGGGGGGACACACACGATCTTTGTGGAAATCAGGTTTTGATGCCAATCAGGGTTAGGCACAAGGTGCACAGTAATATGAACCCAGAGAAACAGATTCTCTTCATTAGAGAGTCATGGTAGAGGGCAATGATAATCATGACAACAGAGAATGTCACCTAGTGTAGAAAAACAGTTTTAGCAAGGTTTCTAAGCTGATTAAGTGCTCAGGCACCATAGATCTGCTGGACTGGAAACCAGAATCTAACCCACTGGCATAAATTCTACTTACTCACTTCCGTTGGGAAATAACCCATTTTCAGTGGGTTATTCACACAAGTAAGGTAAGCAGTTATTTTCCCACTACCAACTAGTTGTTGGTGCTAAGCTCAGACAAACACGTTTAGATGAGTCCGTTGTATTTTGTACCATGTAGAGGACTTAGGGGCTAGCAAATTTGTGTCAAATAAAAAACATGATCCAGAGAACCTGGAATAATCTTCTTAGATGCATGTAAACAATCCAAAGGAGTACTGGATTATATGTCTACTATTTACGTGTATAAATAACTGAAATTGAAAAAATACATTTAATTTCTCAGTATGATGAGTTTTTCTACATTTTTTTAAACAGCTCTGGAGTCCAAATTAGTCAACCAATTTTGTGAAGACGAACATGGTACCTTAATCTACAACCGCTACAGAAACGGTGCAAGCATAAGTGGACCATCTTTCCATTCAGTATCTTCAGGTCCCTTAGAGCACGTACTTCAGAACAACAACGTTAACAGACAATCACTTGCAGCGCAGACACCTGGAGTATCTGCAGTCGAAAGTCCGCTGAGTCTTGGCGATCCCCCTCAACCATTAGCTCCGGTATGAATATTCACCAGGCTTAATGAGCACAACTTATATATATATTTCCTTCTCTGTTGCCTGATATACTATGTAACTTCCCGCCCTACTCTTCTACAGGACGGGTACAGTTACAGCTCCTTTAACTCGGTATGCTTGGAGCCGGAGTTCTAATGTTGGATGCAGGCAGTTATCTAATGGCTATAATTTATTCCTGACACTGTTATAAGGATTGTTTTGCCTGTGTTTAATACAATAATATTTGTGCCACAGTGTGAAACATAACATTATTAAAATGCAATTACAATGTAAAATTTAAGTCTAACAATAGTAATTAAACTAAATTGCAGTCTATATTTTAAAGTTTATAAATAAAATTCTGCAAAGGTCAACTAAAAAAAATAAAATATTGCAGGTTTAGGATTGACAACCCTCCCGATAAATCAGCCAGGTGGGGTTAAAAACCTGATCCTTAACACTGAAGTCAGGGTAAATGGGAAGGAAAAATATTAGAAAACCTCTAAGTGATGAAGAGCTTGTTCATTTCGAGACACTTCACAATATCTGAAAAGCAGAGAAAATGCAATGCTTATTTCAGACCAAGGTACCTCCTGTGGTAGTATATGAAGCCTATGAAGAAGAACACAAGAAGGAAGAACAGTCACCCTTGCTAACAGTAAACACTAGAGGTATTTTTATAATCATTCATTTCTTCATCTCCTAGTTATTTCTGGGGCTGATCAAAAATCAATGTCTCGTTCTGTTTCTTTTCACCTGCAGCTGTGGTACCATTACTGCCATCTAAACCATCATCATCAGATAAAGTGATGACATCATCTCTTTCAACTGCAGAGCTCACACCAAGGCCAGGTCAAACTAGTTTTTCATTTTGTTCTCTCTTATCCTGATAATAACTTTTCATAAAGCTTTAAATCAGAGTAATTTTGTTCCACTCTGAAGATTTCGTGAGCTCATGCTGTGGAAGAGAATCCATTTCAGGATTTTATAACAGCTCTAGTTGCAGTTCTTGTCCAGCCTGTTCACCAGTTCTTGTCTTCCCACATACCAAATCCCACCGCTCCACTACAGCAGAAGCAAGGTCACCTATA
The DNA here is from genome assembly GCF_000690775.1 of Eurypyga helias. Classification (NCBI taxonomy): domain Eukaryota; kingdom Metazoa; phylum Chordata; class Aves; order Eurypygiformes; family Eurypygidae; genus Eurypyga; species Eurypyga helias. The sequence continues at coordinate 3,722 of NW_010245025.1, read as the reverse complement.
CCTGAGACTGGGCTCATAAATGCCATCAAAAAGAGAAGATAGTGCTAGCTGAGGTGAGCCAGTGAGCAGGTAATTTGTCAGCCAAGAAAGGTCAGTCAGTGGAGGTGGGAGGCTTCATTAAAGACAGAGAAGATAATGATTTCAGGACTGGACAAAAAAAAATAGGTTATTTCCTTCAGAAAAGAAATAGAGAAAAAACAGTGTTTAGTCATTTGAAGGAAAGCATAGTAATTAGCTGAGTGCTCAAAGGATTGATGTATTTCATAGTTAAACTCCAAATGTATTCTGTTCATCATCTGGGGGATTCACACTTTTGAGTTCCAGTATAATGTATCATGCCGGGAGCAAGAGAAGAAAGCAATAGAAACACGTGCCCATGTTTCCTAGGAATGACAGTTATCCTGCCCCTGGCACTAACATTTTTTTTCCCCCCTAAATTATCAAGACACCAGTTGCCAAAGACAGAACATTGATGTCATAACATTAAACTTGAAGAAAAAGTATTTTCTATCTCATGGTGTTATTAAAGTGAGTGAGACCAGATCAGGGTGGCACAGTCCTCTAGTGCCTATCTGTAGGAATCATTAGACCAAGAAGCTTTGCATTCAGACTCAACTACCATGTACATAATTACTACCACTGCATTAAATAAGTAGCACAAACATCTTTCTTACGTAAGACTAAAGTTTTACATTCTTCTCGCTAGTCTAATGGCTCTTCCCCCACACCAAAAAGAGAACTAATGTAATGAATGTAATGCAGAAGGACAACGGTCATATTTGTGGGTTGAAAACAGCAGATGGAACTAGCTTACAGCTCTTTGGCTTACAACTTTGAGTTGCTCACAAGACTGGTTGCTGATAATTACATTTTAAAAAATAGATTTCAAAATAATGAGATTCATATTGTTTACTCTTCTTGTATGTGAAGCCATAGTACTGTTATTTCTGGAGTTACTAGAAGCATGCCAGTAAATGAACAGTTCACTTGACCTACTAAGATGCACTTTTAACTTGCCTTCAATGCTACATCTTTAGAAGTAAAAGTGAATCTTAAACTGCTGTGTAACATTAGCAGAAAAAATAAAATCAGAGTTTAAAAGTTAAAATATGTGCAATACAACTGACTTTTACAAACTGAATTGTTTCTATACCTTTTTTTTTCTTTATTTTAGACAGTATCCTGGACCCGCGATGCATTCTAAGGCTGGATCAAGGGCCATGCCGTGTTTATGTCATAAAATGGTATTATGATAAACAGGCAAATGCTTGTGCTCAGTTTTGGTACGGTGGCTGTGATGGAAATGCAAACCGCTTTGAGAGTGAAGAGGATTGTAGAGAGGCTTGTGTATTTTTTTCTGGAGGTAGGAATTCCTCTCTACATTAATAACAAGCAAGGTGAAGCTGTTCACTGTTTGGATTTGTTATCAAGTATCCAGCATGGTATGTAAGACCAAACCCACTAATTTAAAGAATGTGAACATTATCAAGTCATATGCTCACTAACCCAAAAATGTCTACCTAAGCAGGCTCACTTGAATTCTTTTTGCATATACTGTATGATGTAGCCCTTGCATAACAAAATAGCAAGAGTACAAAATTTCCTTTTTACCAAGGTATAGTAAGACCAGGATAGCATTTGGCATAGGAATTGCCCTTCCTTTAAATACTACTATTGGAAAATCACTAAGTATAGCCCATTTTAAAGTATACATATGGCTTTGGAAAGCAATCTTTAGTCATTAAAAGGATGTAATTTCTTTCTGTTACAGAAATGTGATATTTGGCATGGATTCTGCAATGAAGAGTTCACTTTTTTTACTAAGCTGAAGCGTCCCCACAAATGCTATTTTAATATTCTAAGCACAAAATATCAATTTTTATGTTTTTCAGTACATGCAGAGTACTACTCAGGGGTTACGAGATAAACACATCAAATGCCTCAGCTTGTGGCCTATGTGCTCTCCAGGGCAGCAGTTGGGGACGTGGCTCAGCTACCCACCTTTCCCAACCACATCACAGTTACATTTAGCCTTTCTTCTGTAAATTTTCCTCTGTTTCCATGAGCTAAGATGCATCAAAAAGTCAGTTAAAACACATTCCCATATTTATATGAGTGACTATACGAATAGCTGTCATCACTAAATAAAGTCAGTTTGTGTCTGAAGTGATTCTCCACGTGTCTCACTTCTGAAAGCCAAGTCTAGTTGTTAAATGCATTATATTGCTTTAACGTTTCTTAAAAAAATTTAAAAATTTATGTTCAAAACATCAAAGGCAACATAAGTTTATTCTTTATTGCCCGTCACTGCGATATTGCTTTTTACGTTTCTCTATGCCCATGTATGATGTATTTCTTATCACTTCACTTGTATACTTAAGCGCTTGTTTCTAATAAAACATTTCTGGGTTTACTGCCAGGACAGAGAATGGATAATGGCACCTTGACAAGACTAAACACGTAACCTCACCGCTAAATTACACTTACTGTGAAACGTGCTCATGAAGGCGTAAGTGGGTTTCAGCCTCAGCCCTTACCGAGACTGCACATCTCTGGTTAGGCACTCCTGCGTATCGAACCCCACGATCATTTTCGATAATGGCACCTTGACAAGACTAAACACGTAACCTCACCGCTAAATTACACTTACTGTGAAACGTGCTCATGAAGGCGTAAGTGGGTTTCAGCCTCAGCCCTTACCGAGACTGCACATCTCTGGTTAGGCACTCCGTATCGAACCCCACAATCATTTTCGTTGGGTTTGTGGGCGGTGTTTCCCTGAACAAATGGTGAAGTTCAGCATATCAACAAAAAATGGAACTTGGCCTCAAGCCGAACCCCTGCCACTGTTCTACTTCAAGAGCTCCCAGCTGCTCTCCGGGCGGGTGGGAGTAGAGCTCGCCTGCGCGGGAGGGAGGGAGGGAGAGGGGCAGTTTCCAAGGACTTCCAAGTGGGTCACAATGGTTCCTCACCAATTCGGGGACTAGCTCCAGAGAAAGTACTGTTAAAGGACAAGCTTATCCCTATGATTCCTGCTTATTTAATTTTTTTTTTTTTATTTTAAAGTGGTAGGATACTGCAATTAAAATTCGCCTAGATACAATTTTGAAGTTATTCCAAATTAAAAATACGATACATCCCATCTACTTTAAAAAGAAACACAACAAACCCCACAGGACTTGAAGCCAT
>NW_010245025.1:0-271 GCF_000690775.1 Eurypyga helias | reverse complement strand
ATCAACCCCCCAAGGCTTTGAAGCCATGATTTACCGGGAAAGCGAGGGCTTCACGGGTTGGAGGTTTACTGCCTGGAGAGGGGTCTGGTTTAACGATAACCCACGGTAACGCAGACGTTACCTCGCACCAGATGCAGCTGAGCCGCAAGGAAAAGCGGCAGCTACTACATGTTCCAACGACTCCGGCCCTCCGCTCTCCTCCCCAGAACGCTCACAAACGCCAGGCCGCCGGCGCTGACGACGCGCTCCCAGCTGGCCCGAGCGGGAGGGC
>NW_010245024.1:604-833 GCF_000690775.1 Eurypyga helias | reverse complement strand
GGAGCCGTTATCCCACGTCTCTCCATCCTTGGGCGTTCGGGGCGTGACTCCGGGGTCTGGACTCCTGAGCTTGGCAGAGGTGTGTGGGGTGTTCACACCCGTCGCTGCGGGGTGGTGGGCGAGGTGGGGGGTGGTTTATGCCTCCGTCTGCTCCTGGGCAGGTTTTCCTTGACCACGTCTTCCCAGATATCTGTCAGGCCACGAACCCGACGCTGTTTAAACCGTGTCA
>NW_010245024.1:0-569 GCF_000690775.1 Eurypyga helias | reverse complement strand
GCCTCTCCGAGGAGCCGTGCTGCCCGCTCCATCTCCGCTTGCCTCCCCAGATGTACGTCCCCGAGCAAGTGCTGGCTGTCCCCGAGGAGCTGGAAGCTGCCCCCACGGACCTGTACCTGAGCGCCGCGGAGCTCCAGCCCACGGAGAGCTTACCCTTGGAATTCAGCGACGTGAGTTGTGGCGCGCGAAGCGGGGTGTCGTCTCCCACTTTGAGTTACCAGGGCACACGCGGACGCGGCGGGTGCTGTGTAATTAGTGTTATGCCTGCTGTAGTTCGGTAGGAGAATCCCTTAAAAGCCGAGGCAGGAACGCAGAAGGATGGGGGGTGTCTGTAGGGCTGGTGACTGCTCCTTTACGAGGGCTGTGCCCTCCTTTAAATCCATATTTAGGGGCGTAAGGTTGAGGTCAGCGATGGAAAGTGTGACCGTTCCTTGCCCTCCGAGAGGTTTTCCCCGCTCTGTGCGGGGTTTGGGGTGCCGCGGGTGGGATCTGGGGTGCCTGGCTCCTGCCTCATCCCCCGAGCTGTGTTGGGGTGTCACTGCAGCCGCCCCCCCGGAGCGCTCCCGTCA
>NW_010245023.1:0-284 GCF_000690775.1 Eurypyga helias | reverse complement strand
CCCACAGGGGTTTTGGGGTGCCCTTTGGGGTGTTGTAATCCCTGAAGGGATTTGGGGTGCCCTCAGGGAGCCAGGACACCCCCCATGGGGGTGGTGGGGTGTCCTCTGGGGGAACTTGTGGGGTGCTGTGAAACGGGGGGTTTTGGGGTGCCTTCAGGGAGCCAGGAACTCCCATGGGGATTTTGGGGTACCCATCGGGTGCTGAGGGTGCTCTCAGGGAGCCATGACCACCCCCCCCCAGGGATTTTTGGGTGCCCTGAGGGTGCTGTGAAGCTTTGGGGTGC
>NW_010245022.1:877-1134 GCF_000690775.1 Eurypyga helias | reverse complement strand
AGTGGGATGGGCTCTGTGAGCACTGGCAGGCAAGACACATGGGGACTGTGATACAGATCCTGGCAGGGACAGCAGCAGGCAGCAGGGACATGGGCAGCAAGTGAGATGGAGATGGTCCCAGAAACACATTGTGAGGGGGATTGGGGCAGCTCTCTAATGCCATGGAGGTACTGCTGGGTGCCTGTATGTGGGAAGCTGCAATGAGCCCTCTGTGTCCCTGGCTGGGAGGGGAAAGCTGAGATCCTCCTCAAGTCCCA
>NW_010245022.1:639-845 GCF_000690775.1 Eurypyga helias | reverse complement strand
GGAGGGAATCTCCAGTGCCTGTCTGTCTGTCCCTGTCCTTCCTCCCTTGGCAGGGGCATTGGGGCATTTCTCCATTTCCCCCCTCCTGCTCTTACTGCCATTTTCTAGCACTTTTCTGGGAATGCTGGACAATGCAGTGTGTGGAGCTGGGAAAGGTATCACCCTGCCTTCAGGAAACCCCATCTTTAGGACTCCTGACTCTTTCC
>NW_010245022.1:0-320 GCF_000690775.1 Eurypyga helias | reverse complement strand
TACAGGTCTGCTGAGACAAGAGCTGACTGCCTGTCCTCAGTCGTGACTGAAGGACAGTGCCCTCAGCACAATTAAGCTTTCACTTGTAGTGCAGCAGAAATGCCAGCTGTTTCTCCCTTAAAAAGTCTCCTCCATGCCTTGGGGAAAATAGAATAGAATAAAAAACCCAAAATGACAAAAACTCAACTCTGGAGTTGGGTGAATCCAGTACAAAAATGCTGAAAAGTCATTACATAATGTGAGTGGCTTTAATCTAACATCGCCCTGGTGTGGTATCTACCTTTCGGTGGGATCCGGACTGACCCATCCAGAGCCCAGAG
>NW_010245021.1:0-30460 GCF_000690775.1 Eurypyga helias | reverse complement strand
CATTCTATGATTCTATGATCTTTCATCTTCTGAAAATTTTAATATTGGCAACATTTGTCATGAGGATATTAGACTGCTAGACAGATCAATGTGCTGAGCAGACAGTGACAAGTTCTGTTTTCTTGTGTAACATACAAGTACTGCAAGTCAGGCATGAACATTGTCTCCTGAAAAATAAGAGAGTTTTCACCTGTTTAGCAACAGAGCAGAGATCCACTCCATTACTGTGAAAGCTGATAGCCTCACCCCCAAATATTCCCCCTCTACAGCATTCTCCCTGTGCTCTGCCACAGCAAAAGGACCAGAACAGCCTTATTTAGAAAAAGGGGTACAGCCATTGTTTTGGTGTTCTGATGTTCCTAACACCCGATTTAAAGGTGCTGAGATACTTACAATGCTGAGCATGAACATTTGAATAGGTGGGAGACAGATGACTTGGTGAGATCAATCTATTGATCTCGAGATTTTTTAAGTATTTAAGTGCCGTGCAACAATTAAAGATGTTTCTGAGTATGCACTAAATGGCTTTTTTCTGACAAGCTCTCTTGTTTCTTTTATACATAATAGAGACTGAGAACGCCACTGAACTTAGAACAGCTTTAGGAAACCAGTGCTCAGCAGACTGACCATTTGGTGCTGACAGCCTTGCATAGTGGGATACCATCAGCCAGGTGGCAGGGGATCACTGAATTTACCATTGTGGCCAGTAGCAACTTCCTGAATCCTCAGGTTTACCTCAACAAGATCAAAGTTTATAGGCATCAAATAAAATTCATACAGTGATATAAATACATTTGGAACAGCTGGATTAACTCCTGTTAAAAACAGACCAAAAAAACAGAACCCACAGTGGATCCTCGAGGAAGATAGCAATGATCATGAGGTTTGATTACTTGCTTGCAGAGTCCACCATTGATGCCCGGAGTTGCTCTCTGAGCTCCCACCTTCATGCTCAAGAGGGACCCTAACAGGTAGCTGTTGGCAGCATTCCTTTCTCTGCAGTAATTCCAGAAAAGTAGCCTGGGAAAGGCAAATGATATGCATGACGGGAGACCTGGCTCATCCAGAGATTTGTAGCAATATTCAGCATGCTGATGTCACCCAGCTGGCACAAGGGAACGGATTAGCCAATGTCTAGACACACTTGAGGCTTGCAGGGGAGCCAGCTATTTGCAAATGAGTCTGCACTCTGGCAACTTTGGTGGGCTGAGCAGAGGCAGGGAGAAGTCCTGCCAGAGTTTCCATCCCTCCTGCTCCCTGAGGGAGCACAACTACTATTGATGAGGCAGATGGAGAATTTAGGTGTGTGTTGAGATTCTGGGCTTCTACTCCTGGACATCGTCCAATAAATATATTTTAGTTTCTGTGTGAGGAAGAGACACAGCTCTTTTCCATTAGACTTTCCTATTACTATCTGCACCTCTGTTGCCTGGAGATATGGCTGCCATAATTCTGCCTGATAACCCGCTGTGGAGTCTACTGTTGCTTTCATCCCTGGTTTCAACAGCCTGAGGGATCACCTGCCCCCAGTTATGATTAACTGATCCCTTTGGGCTTGGAACTCCTTCTCTATAAATGCAAGGAGCTGCTGAAGGAGTAGGCATCCCTGGGTTTCGTATTTATTCTTCAAGGCCTTTGGGAGTGAGGGAGTTTTAAGTTATTAAGCTTTTGGCCATATCACAAACCATATACTTTTTTTTCTGGCTTTTGCAGAACAAATAGCCTGAGAGCTGGGGAGGTTGGAGTTTATTTTATTGTCTCCTTATCTTGCCAACTTGATTGGTCAGGTGGGATGAGCAGTCCTTTTGTTTGTGGTTGGAAATGTGCATTCCATCCAGAACCTTGATCCCCAAAGGAACTTTTGCAGACCTAAAGAAATATGTAATCTAGAAAGCTGCTTCTTCCCCATATTTGCTGTGGTATTTGCATAAGGCAGATCCTAACTTAAGGGCAGAAGGGGGAGAAGGAGGATTCTCAGGGGGCACAAGTCAGAAACTGCTTCTTCCCCATATAGCTCAGCTAAGGCATGTTTCATCTCTCACTAAAGCTGATGGAATGCCTCCTAGGTACTTCAATAGTGTGGAATCAGGCCTATTAATTGTTATACTTCTCACATTCTGAGGATACATACCAATGCTGCAGTCATCACAAAATATACCACAGATGGCTGTGAGAGTTCATGATAACTTTATTTTGGTTGATGGAACAAAATGGCATTAGAGAGAAATTTCAAGGTAAGTTTTACACACTATCACAGTAATTAGTATTGGATCACTTCAGCTTCATCCACCTTCATATGAAATCAAGACCTTCCACTGATGTCTGTGAATTTAGCGCTGCCAGATTACTCACACACTTGCCTTGTACATTAAAGAAATGATCTGGAGTTTGCTTTTCATACACAGCCAGGACTTCCAAGAAAATAAGGAAGTGCCATACACTACATTTAGCTGCCTCTGGGAAAGGAGAGCAGAGAGCTGTATCTTGCTTTGTGTAATAGACCACACATTTGGCACACTAACAAAAGGAAAACATGCACTGCACTGCTGAAAACTCCATAAAAAGTGCAGTCTTCTTTGTTCTCTAGACCAGCTTCTCCTCCTCATCCAAGTTCCGTCTTTTTTAACAGAAAAGATTTCTAGCTGTAAGAATACCTTTCCCAATGCAAGTGACATAGAGTTTTGTTGAATTCACAGCCAATCAGACAGGGTGAAAAAAAGACTGGAGAGCCAGAACCAAATCTCACAAGCAACACTGAGACTCCTACTGACTTCGGTGGCCTTTGAATCAAACTCCGAAAAAAGTTTTAACATTCCATAGACGGCTTACAGGGAATATTTTTTCTGATGCCTAACAACCATTTATATACCACAAACTCCTGTAAAACACTAGAGAATGACATATGAATTATCCATCAAATAGTCCCATGTAGTGTGGCTGGCATGTCCTTTTAAATAGATATTGCATGGAAAATTGTTCCTGGAACACATGCTTATTCTAGGAGCAGTAGTAAGTAGGACAGCCAAGATGTCTGGTTCTAGTGGTGGTGTCTGCCTTTGACAAGAACCTCTATTTAAAAAAAAAAAAAAAAGTTTCTATGGAAGAAACAATAAAGGTCGATTAAAAGTTTTCAGCTATCTCTTTCTTTTACAATATCTGTGTGTTTGTTGATTTGCTCATATCTCATATCTACAGGCTTACATTTTCCTAAAATCATAGAATCATAGAATGGTTTGTGTTGCAAGGGACTTTAAAGATCGTCTTGTTCCAACCCCCTTGCCATGGGCAGGGACCCCTTCACAAGACCAGGTTGCTCAAAGCCTCATCCAGCCTGGCCTTGAACACTTCCAGGGATGGGGCATCCACAGCTTCTCTGGGCAACCTGTTCCAGTGCCTCACCTCCCTCTCTGTGAAGAATTTCTTCCTTATATCTAACCTATATCTCCTCACTTTCAATTTAAACCTATTACCCCTTGTCCTGTCACTACAAGCCCTTGTAAAAAGTCCCCCCCAGCTTCCTTGTAGCCCCTTCAGGTACTGGAAGGCTGCAATAAGGTGTCCCCGAAGCCTTCTCTTCTCCAGGCGGAACAAGCCCAACTCTCTCAGCCTGTCCCCACAGGAGAAGTGCTCCAGCCCTCTGAGCATCTTCATGGCCTTCCCCTGAACTTGCTTCAATAGGTTGATATCCTTCTTATGTTGGGGGCCCCACAGCTGGATGCAGTACTCCAGGTCGGGTCTCACAATGGCAGACTAGAGGTGGAGAATCTCCTCCCTTCACCTGCTGGCCACAAGTCTCTGGATACAGACCAGAAGATGGTTGGCTTTCTGGGCTGTCAGTGCACACTGCTGACTCACGTCTAGCTTTTCATACACCAGTGCCTTCAAGTCCTTCTCCTCAGGGATGTTCTCAATCTATTCTCCACCCAGCCTGTGCTTAGGATTGCCCCAATCCATGTGCAGGACCCTGCTCTTGGCATTGTTGTACTCCATGAGGTTGGCAGTGGCTCACCTCTCAAGCTTGTTAAAGTTCCTCTGGATGAGGGACCCCCATCCCTTCCCTTCAGCGTGTCGACCACACCACACAACTTGGTGTCATTGGCAAACTTTCTGAAGGTGCACTCAGTCCCACAGTCTTTGTCGCTGACAAAGAGATTGAAGAGCACCGGTCCCAATACCAACCTCTGAGGAATGCTGCTCATCACTGGTCTCCACACAGATATTGAGCCATCGACCACAATTCTCTGAGTGTGACCATCAAGCCAGTTCCTTATCCACCGAGTGGTCCATTCATCAAGTCCATGCCTCTCCAATTTAGAGACAAGGATGTTATGATGTGGGACAGTGTCAAATGCTTTACACAAGTCCAGCTAGATGACATAGGTTGCTCTTCCTTTATTCACTAACACCGTAACCCCATCGTAGAAGGCCACCAAATTTCTCAGGCACAACTCGGCCTTGGTGAAGCCGCGTTGGCTGTTACCAATCACTTCCTCATTTTCCATGTGCCTTAGCATGGTTTCCAGGAGGATCTGCTCCATGATCTAGAGAGGCACAGAGGTGAGACTGACTGGCCTGTAGTTCCCTGGATCCTCTTTTTTTACCTTTTTAAAGATGGGGGTTATGATTCCCCTTATCCAGTCATCGGGAACTTCACCAGACTGTGACGACTTTTCAAATACGATGGATAGAAGTTTCGGAATCCCATCCACCAGTTCTTTCAGGACCCACAGATGCATTCCATCAGGTCCCATGGACTTGTGCACCTTCAGGTTCCTCAGGTGTTCCCAAAACTGATCCTCGCTGACCATGGGTGGCTCTCACTTCTGCCAGTCCCTGTCCTTGTCTTCCATGACTCTGGGGGTATGGCTTGTACCCTTGCCAGTGAAGACCAAGGCAAAAATAGCATTGAGCATCTCAGCCTTCTCCATATCCTGGGAAATCAGCTCTCCCATTTACTGCTGGAGAGGGCCAATCAGCACTATTTTTCTGAATGAGATACATTCAAAAATAGAAGATATTTTAATTTTTAATTTTGACATGGATAAGGAATATTTTTCAGAAATTTCAGCAATTGTTGTGGTTTTTCTATTCACTTTTATTTTGATTAATTATCCCTTGTGCTTTGTTCAGGTTTTGAATCTTCATGAAAGGCCCTTTAATCCACAGTCTCAAATTCAAATTATCTTCTTTGAAAGCCATCTGTATGACCATCTATGGCCTGACTGCATTTGCAAGTGTGTGACTGTCCTGCCAGTGTGTGTGCGCCTATGAGCAGCTATGTCTGGAACCAGTGGCCTCAGAAACAATAGGAAGACACCACTACTTTCAGAAAAATATAGAAAATTTTCTCTGAAGTCACAGTGAGGGGGAGATGCAATCTGTTTTATAGTACACTTGCAAAAATATTTATGCCATGGTATAAATATCATAGTCTAGCATAAATATAACATTTTGCAAAAAGCCCAATGAATTAAACAAAGCTCATTTCTGAGTCACAGTAATAAAATAAGATGTGTATTCTAGGGGCTGGAAAAGGAAATTAAGCACATTTGGAAAATCCAAGAACAAGAAATAAGCCATTATGATTTTTCTATTAATGTTCGCTGCATCTCTCAGATCTGATGATTTTATTGAAATGTGCATATTAGAAGATGGTCTTATGAAGTAACACAAATTAGGACTTCAAGGAAAAAAAGGATGAGCCCAGTGAATCTCAAGAGAACTGAGAAGGCTGACCCTCTGGTATGATATCCCAGATTCGTGCCATTGGCACTTTGTGACAACTGATGAAATGCATCCAATGTGCCAGAGAGGGGAACCAGGTCTGATAGCAATGGTAGAGGAGAAGCAGAAGAAAAAAAGAAAGTTCGTTCCTAAATTACTGGAGAAGATGACAACAAGCAGCCTATTGCCTGACTGTCTCCATTAGAAGAATTCACTCTGTGCCGTAATAGTCCTTGACCGGACACAAGGATAAGGCCTGATGAGATGAGAGGCAACAAGCAAAGCAGCCCAGCTGGCATGGGCATGACAGTTCTGAACTAACTATTCAGTCAGCACTGCAGTGTGGACTTCCTGATGGCAATGATAAAAAGAAAACCTGTAGGGAATAAGGAAACAGCTGCAATCTTGTTAAAACACAGACAAAGAAATAAGTAATTGCATGATTTACACACTAATCTAACTCTTTAGTACTGATTACAACATATTTGCTAAGCAGACTGACAGGCACCTGGAGGTTATTTGATTCAGGCAGATATCAACAGATCAGAGAGGATCTTGTTACCAGGAAGCCAAATACACTACAGTAAGGTTTATTGTTTTGCCTGTGTTTCAGCTGTTCTTCACTCAGAACATCTTAATTTAAAATTATCAAAGCATTAAAACTCAGACCCTCTTTCCAAATCTGCCTGAGCATGTGCTTACCTTGACACAGAGCTACTTCTGAGGAGCTGCCAAGATTCTCAAAGGACTGGAAAAATATCACAAATTATGGACATGTCTCTGCAGGATGTGGAGATCACTCTTCTTCTCTGGACAACATTTCACATCTTCAGAGCAGTAGATGTCATGGACTAGAATTTTTAAGACATTCAGATAGCAAACCAATTGATTTTCACAGAAGTTAGTTGTCAACTTGCCTGTAAAGGCACATGCTGCAAGTTTTCTTCAGGGAAATCTTCCACAGGTGCTGAAATGGAGACACTTCCAAGGCCTGGCAGCATTGATGCAGTGACCATAACATACACCCCTATATGGTCTGGTTTCTTTATTGAAGAAGCACGTGTCTTGTTGATGCTGAATATAGCCTGAGCAACAACATCCAGGGAAATATTGTACTATGCAGATGCCCTATAGGATGCTGTGGCAGGTGACAGAAATATGGACAGATCTTTAGACAAAAGACTCAGTGGAGCATAACATCACAATGCCTCACAGTAAACGGTTTTAGATGAACATTCCCAGTTTACAAAGTGTGATCAGCAGTGAAAAGTCTTCCTGAGTCCTGAGAAAAGCAATTTTAGTATATATATTGTACTTCTCTCTTTTCCCAAAAGAGAAAGGTTTGCCCTATATACTTCTGAGAAGTGCCCAGATCTCTTACTTATTCAGTGTTGAACAAAACATATACAAGTCTGCAGGTTGGTTATCGTTTTGCCTCTGTGGTTTGGGAAGCTGAATGGAGTCAGGAATCCCACTGAGACAGCTTATTTATTACAAGGATGTACCCAACAGAACAAAACTTCTTTATTTGCCACATATTGACAAGATTTCAGGCATGTGAAACTGTCAGCAGAATATTTTCTGCAGGATCTAGTTCTGATGGAGATGTCACAGTCAACCTCCTTATAAGCACATCAGGGTTGGTGCTAATACCTCAACTTGTGTCAAGGGAGAATCCTGGTCTGTTGGTAGATGTAGAAGAGTCAGCCTCTGGAGCAGATGAGAATTTTACACAGGAAGGCACTGATGAAGCTCTCACTGAATCAGTGGACCAAGTATCTCATCATTCATGTAGGTGGAGTCTAGGAACATCATGAGAATGAGAAACTGCCTAACTGCAGGGATTTAAGATGCCCTTTTTGCATTGTCGTCCTGGCCTATGTGCAGTAAGTATGAGACATGCTCCAGTCTATATGGTCTTGATATTCTCTACTGTCAAAGATAGACTTACTATCAGCTCCCAGGTCGAAATGCATCTTGTATTAAAAAAAAAAAAAAAAGTGAGAGAAATGATCGAAATTTGGTGGAGAATCCTATTTTTATAGTAGTTAAAGCCAAGGACAGTAATTGTGTTCCTGATGCTAATATGCTTCTTGGGATGCAGCAGGATGATTCCAAGTAGAGGTACTATTCCATGGATAAAGGGAAAACTGGCATCTGTGACTTTAACATGGGTATTGTTTTAATATGGTTAGGAGAATATATGCACGGCTTTTTTTACCAAAATGAAAATGAGTGACTATCTCAAGAACTACTATGTTTATCAACCTTCTGGGCTGACAGTTGCTGATGTATTTCCATAATTTCCCTAGAGGCACCTACTAGTTAAGGTAGCAAATGCTTTTTACTTTTTCTTCCTGAATGACTACCAGGTCTCCTGCAGGTGATCTCCGGAACATCTTTGCATGAGAAGTACAGATAACTCTGGGTCTCTCCCAGAGGCCCTAACTTCCTGCGGCTGAGTTGACATCCTGGGTGTGTACCAAATGCAATCATGAGTGTACCTGCAGTCCTGTTCAACAGTTTGATGTATCTTGGAAGGCAGCCTTGGAATGCTCTTTCTTCCTGACACAATAATGCAGAACAATGGTAGAGAACAGTTTATGTGTATAACACAATCTTACTGGGCTTTCAGCAAACAGCAAAACAATAAAATAAATAAAAATGACAGGCAAGTTAAAATTAAATGCTAGCATTCTCATATGAAGGTCACTCAGCATTAATGATCTGTGTGTAAGCAGAAGTAAGGGTGGTTTTAGGGCTTGGACATGATCCTGCAAGGTGCTGAACACATCTTTCAAGATGCTAGACTCCTCCTGTTCACTCTGAAGAAGCTCAGCACCTTGCATAATGGCATCTGTATGCAGTAAAGAACAGCAACAGTAGAGCTTACAAGCACAAACCTTTTGAAAGCAAGAGAGAAAAAGAGAACGAAAGAGAAGTCGTGAATCAAAAAGCATTTTTGTCACTGTTTTCTCAAACCCAGTAATGGTTTGAATGAGCTCCAGTTAAAAACATTATTGACAAAAAATATAAAAACTGCTTTCATTTTTGTGCTAGGCATATTTGCTGTGGTATTTGCATAACGCAGATCCTAACTTAAGGGCAGAAGGGGGAGAAGGAGGATTCTCAGGTGGCACAAGTCAGAAACTGATTAGAGAAACGGTGATCGTGTTTAGAAGACTTTCAAGAATTGTACAAAACCTTCAATTGAACACTCACCTTTGCACTTAATTAAATGTTACTAAATGCTTATCTTTCAGGGAAGGAAGACAGAGGCCTAGTGACACAATTTCTTTCCAAATTAATGGCAAATAAAGCCTTTCTACTTCTGTATAATGAATTTGATTACACAGCTCTAGCCCTTTACTCATAAAATTCATTAACATTGAGCAGCCAAATAAGGAAAGGGATTTCTAAAGAAGGGTACAATTTTAAGTATTATGCCACTAGAAAATTTTAAACATCCTAGACAGTCATCCAAAATTTTGTTTATACACCATGTGATGCAGATATACTTGTTTTACTGACTATTTAACATTGCGGAAATCAGCAATAAAACATTAAAATTATGGCTTAGGAGCTGGAGGGGGAAAAAAATGTGTTTCTATCATTTTTATCACCCCAATTTACATATCTACATAAATATTTGGAGGTTCTGCACAGAAAAGGTAGAAGTGGAACTGCTAAAGCAAAAAGTGTAGTGCTATTGATCTGTCTACAACTACCTCACCCGTCTGACCTGCTATTAAGATCTGTCCCATTCATCCACGTTAGAAATACACATACAGATAATGAGAGGTTTCCACAGTAAGACCTAAATGAAATAAATTTCCTTCAAGATGTAATTTGAATTTAATGGCTTGTCCATGAAATAAACAAAGCATCATAAAAAAAAGAATGTTTAATGATGTACAGTGAATCAAGAAAATGTATGATGTGCCAAAGAACTCTTTAATCTTAACAGGCTCCTGTCTATATTTACTGCGACACATTGTCAGAAAAGCTGAGCTCATCATGCTACTTTTTCAGTAACATCATGATGCAGAATTTTAACTGGAACAATCAATTTTGATTGCTGTTCCCCACTGCTTCAGACTAGAGGGGAAAATGTGTTTTGGTGGTGAAAATTACTTTGCAATCTTTCCTTCTGCTTTGCAGAGTGATCTGTGTCTCTTTTCTTCTTGCATGCTGAAAGGAAGTTCTTCCTGCTTTTATTGGTTCACGTGTAAATCCACATTTCCCCAGAGCAATTAAAGAAAAGGAAAAATTGGCCTGACTTGGGAAGATAAGCTTCTCTTCTAATGCCAGTGTTAGATATTTTGTACCAGCTTGTCTTAATACTAGACACCAATGCTATCCTTAAAGTAAAATGAAACTGGTTTCTTCTTTCACCTTTGTACTATGCCACATCAATTTTCATGGTGCTTTTTTTTTTTTTTTCTTTGGAGGAGCAAAATTGAAACCTACTCAGACTTCTGACTTCACTGTAAATTAATCTTGTTGATGCATGTCTGGCACTTGAACTAAGCTGTATCTTCCACTTCTTCAGTAGCCTGCATGACATCAAAATGCTACTCATACTGTGCACTGCTGTTTCTTATCTGGAATATGATGGTATAAAGAAGACCAGAGGAAAAGGTAAAGTGCCAAAAAGACACTCTGTGGTGTTTTCATAGCTTGTTCCTATCGTTCTCCAGCTCAAAAATCCATCTAGAAGAGCTCTGAGCTGTCATGGGTTGTGAGAATGCGTGACATGAAAATCTATTTTTCTTGGCTGAAATGACAGTTTAAAACTCTAGCCCTTTTAAAATATAAGTACGCTTACAGATATAATGGATCTGATTTTCCTCTCAGTTACCTGAGTATATTTCAGGATTATCTCCTTGAAAGTGCACCACTTAAAGTAGAATCAGGTCCATTTTCACACGTGCTGCTCTAGTGAAAAGTTGTCTCCAAGCACTAAATACTGTAGGGTAGATAGAGAACAGAAACAAGCTCCCGTAGTGTCTGGTTTCTCTTACTACCAGGACTCTTGATCTGTAGGAACTTTACCAATATACACATTTCAGAGTCAAAACAGCTAGTGGGGTCATGCCAGGAAACTGAGTTCAGTGTTAGTCTTCTCTGAAGAAAAAGACTACCCTCCATCTCTCTGCTAGCCCACAGCAATTTAGCAGTTAAGGAAGATTGTACCAGTGTAAGAAAGCCCTTTGTGAGCACATTAATGCTGAGATAACTCGTAAACTCCCCCGGCAGAGGATATGGTCAGACAGACGGAAGGGCTACATGAGCCTGTGCCTCAGGGAGTCCCAGGAGACACCAAATCTCCCTCAGCAAGCCCTGGCTGCCATCAGCTCTCTTGCCTTGTGTTTCAACAGTGAAGATGAAAGATATTTTTTAAGATACTTCTGTTTGTGCCAGGGGAACCAGCATAAGCAGACAAGGACTGGGGAAATGAAATGGTTGCTTAAAATTACCTTTGCACACATGTAACATCTGAATCCTGCTGAGTATTTCTTTGTACTAATTTGGGACCTGTTCTACAGTATTCCTAGAAGACTTGTTCTAGGGAGGGTATTTCCAGGAATTAAATTGTGGCCCATTTAGTTCAAAGGTATCTACCATAAGAAAGAGAAAATATATATCACTAATAGAAAACCAAAAAAAAAATGTTGTAGGGCTCTGGAAAGAGAAGAGAGCTGTCAATACTGACATCAGTAGTTTTCTTCTTCTTAGTGCTCTCAAGAAACTCTCCCTTATGGTCAACCTTTCTAGAGGAAAAGCTGTTTTGCTACTGCAAAGGGAATTAAAATTGCTATTTATTTGTCCTCCTTTTTTATATAGATACAAATAACTATGAATAATGAGTCAAATGTCAGCTGTGATGCTTGGAGCTATGACTCTGCCTTAATCTTCAGCTTGGCAATTTTTTTTTTTCAGTTCTTCCTTCAAATTTGGTTCATCTGAAGGGTTATCCCCCTCAGCTGCTCAAGTGGGAAATCAGTTACCCAGCTTCAACTTCCCTGCCGTAATCCCTCTATTTAAAGGTGAGATAATCAGCTTTTGTTTGGTTGACTTGGATCTAAGACAATCTCTGGACCAAAGACAAAGAATAGCCTACATGGAGAGAATGCAAACTCTCTGCTTGCCCGCAGAGAAAGGAGGTGGCCTTTTATGCTCTTTCCAGCACTGAAAATTCTCATGCCCTGCAAACCCCAGTGGTATAACTTAGACCATTACCCAGAGACAAATGTTCCTGTTAGTAAGTGAATATCATTTGGACAGCAGGCTCAGGAACGGGCCAGAATATTTGGCATGGGTGATCATCCCAAGAGAGAGAAAGAATAAACACTTTGTTCATCAAGTGATGGCACACAAGGTTGCTGCTTGGGGAGCAACCTTTCAACTCCTGTTGACTGTCACTTTCCTTTTAGTATTGTGTATGTTTTGGAGGAGAGGCAGAAGCACTTTTCTTTTCTTTTCTTTTCTTTTCTTTTCTTTTCTTTTCTTTTCTTTTCTTTTCTTTTCTTTTCTTTTCTTTTCTTTTCTTTTCTTTTCTTTTCTTTCTTTATTTCTTCCTAAAACCCTCCATCCCTCCCTCCCTCCCTCCCTTCCTTCCTTCCTTCCTTCTCTCCTTCTCTGCTTCTCTCATTCTTTATCTATCTCATTTCTCTCATTTCTTCTGAATTTAATGTTATGAAAAATCCCTGGAGAAAAATCTAGTGAGAACAGAGTGGTTTACCCCTGCAGAAGTTGTGGAGGTATCCAGGCTACCTCACCAGACTGTATCAAAATATCTCAACAGTGGCTGGGCATTTCCCCAGTGGGCTGTATTTCTGTACCAATTCTGCTTGGATCTTCCTACAGAAGAGGCTCACAGGAGTATGCAATGGACACTGAGTTTGGACTTCTCTCCACTATAAACTGAAACCCTTCAGAAGCTATATTTCAGCCAGTCCTGGAACACAGGGAAGTAAAAAATACAGGGTATCAGATAAACTTCCCACAAGGTGATGAGCCTCTTCGGAGGCTGATGAAATGAATAGTTTTGTTATCTCCAAGCAGATGTTTCACTCTGCAGTTCTATTTCATGTTTTGTTATTTCAGGTTTTAAGGTCTATTTGGGAGTAAACAAACACTAGTAGATCAGAATTTCAGCAAGGCAGTAATTCCCATTTTAGCACTAGGTTAGGAAAAGGGCCTAAAGAACATTTCCATGCAGTATATTCCTCTAGGAATCTGCAGGTGTTAACATTCAGGGAACAAATAACTATGTTCATGCCCCTAGATTAGGGTTCCTTGTTCTGACTGGGTCCAGTAGAAGTTACCACACAATAAATGTCCTGGCTCTTCACAACATAACATATGATGCTTTGTAGCTCTGCAGTTGTGAGCGGCTAAGGGAAAATGAAGCTGGAATTGCCAAAGAACTGATAAGTGTTGTTAAACACTTGTGCTAATGAACTCATTGAACAAAGCAACACAGGCCAGATCTGATCCTGCCTGCAAGCTCCTATAGGCTCACATGGACATGTGCAGGATTAAGAGGGACTTCAGTGGCCATCCCAAAAAATCACCCTGTCAGGAAAATTCTCCAGTATTTTTCCATCCTGGTGTAGGGACTTGCTCGTGGTCAGACGTATGAAAGCAAGGACCTGGTAGGGAGGTACATAGGAAGGGACTCCTCCAAAGGGATGGGTCAGAGGGATGTCACACACGTCCCTTTCCCCTGCCATTGTCATCTTATGATTGCAGTATTACACTATTACACACTATTACTAAACTCAGCAAATACAGCATTTAAAGTTCCCATGGCAACAGTTATCTCTACCACAATTCATGCCCTGTATACTTATCATACACATTTAGCGTCAAAGAGGAATACATTACATGACACATTTAACAATGAAAAAAAAAAGACAAGAAAATACTCCAGCTGTGGAACATAGCCAAGTTAAAGATTGCTAGAGAAACCTTGATTTTTGCACTACTTGACCCTTTCAATTTTAACTGTAAAACTTTATGGTTACATTAACAAAGATTTGTACTTCTTATTTGTTCACCTCATCCCACAGATGGCAAAGGCATTGTCCAAGCAGAAGAAATGTTCTGTTCACTAGATGCAGTCTATCTTCTACTAAGTCAATGTTTATTCTCATTTTCCACTGGTGGGCTTAGCTTCATTTGTAATCTTGCTGGGACAGGAATTAACAAACATGTTAAGAGAAGACTGGTGAAAAATTCAGTGATGTGATGTCAGTTCAGGCAGCTGTCTGCTTTGGTCAGTTTTGTAGTTCCGTAATCTCTCAGAAATATAAGCAGAATTTGATGAAATTACGTGTTTTGTATCCTACTTTTGATGCAGAAATGCGGGGGGTTTGCCTTTTCATCATACATATAGGAATGGCTTTAACAGCTCAACCTGAAGTTCAGCTCCTCCAGCATGGTGCTACCAACAGTGACTGACAACAGCTGCGTGTGGAAGACTGCAGGAACAAGGCAAAGATACCGAGGGACTTCACTGAGGTTTCTTTCAGCATCAAGCAAGCTATGGCTCAGGAACATAATAAAACAGATTTTTTTCTTCCTCTTGCTATTCGGAACCCATGAACTGATTAATTCATTTTCTGCAAAATGCATCAGAAACAATAATGTGCTGAATTTAGCCCTGGAAGAAGTGAGTATCATGTTGCCCATTTTAATGGAAGTACTTCAGGGACAAAATTGTGCTACTTGACCTAATTCTCTCCTGTTGTCTTTGCAAATGCAAGCAATTTCACCAAATCTGGGCAAAGTGAGGATAAGTAAAAGAAGGGTCCTGGTGGATGTTCCAGGCTTTCTGTCTCCATGCACTTGTGTCCTTGTTGACAGCTGCTCACTGTCAGTATAAACCACTGTCAGATCAGATTGGCATTGCCTTGTAGACTGACTCCACATTTCAGATGGTGTAACGTGTCATAGCAGTGTTCATGCCAATTGATGTGAACTGATTTGCTCTAACCAGAGCTTGGAGCAATTTGATGGCGGTGACTCATCACTGAAGCAGTGATGAACAGCACAATCGGACAGTTATAAATTTCACCAGTTCCATTAACTTCACCATCATGGTAAGAGTGGGGAAGTAGATTTTCATATCTATCATGACAGTTTTGTGCTGCGGTTTCCTGGGAGTTCCACTAATCCTTATTTCCCCATATGGAAGTTTTCCCAGGCAGACTACCCAATGCAGATATGCAGTACCTGCCATATACTCTGCATCTCCCCCCCGCCCCAAGATGCACAGTGTGTATGAGAGTAAATAGTGTATATGTATGCAACCTATACCAAACCATACAAAGGTTTATTTACCTGTTCTTTGCTCACAGTTCCACTGAAAGTGAGATACAGGCATTTTTTACACAAGAGACTTGCTGTTAAGCTGTTATGTACCCACTTGGAAGTAAAAATTACATAATCATGCTAACTACCATGCCCCAAAACAGCTGTTATGCAAGCAAAAGACTTAGAAATATAACCCTAAGTATCATCAATACACTTTGTGAACAGATTCTTAGTGCAGAGTTATGATCATTGTATACAACAGTTATAGTGCAGTTTATTTGAAAGATATGTTTTGAAACAACATCTCATTTAATGGGACCATAACATCTCTAAAGGAGAAATGTTAGTTATTTAATATAAAAGAAAGAACATAGATGCTTACCCGCTGATACAAAGGTTCTTTTCCCTAAGGCTCTCATGGGTTGAGGTTTGGGAGTCTCTGAAAAGGCTCACTCTTTAATTAAAGCAGAGAAAAACATTTTGACTTGTGACCAG
Source organism: Eurypyga helias (assembly GCF_000690775.1). Classification (NCBI taxonomy): domain Eukaryota; kingdom Metazoa; phylum Chordata; class Aves; order Eurypygiformes; family Eurypygidae; genus Eurypyga; species Eurypyga helias. The sequence goes on along the minus strand of NW_010245021.1, from coordinate 14,917 downwards.
ATATAATTAGCTTTTGACACTCAATTGTCTCCACATACCTACAGTAAAAAGTTACCTAGATTTCTTGGATTGCCAAATGTAACATAAAGTGAGTTTCAACTTATACATGAGGATAATAAAACCGCTTAAGTGTGACAATTTGGGAAAATCTGAGTTTTCAATGATAAATGTTTCTCTATGTTGTAGTACCCTAATTCAGACATCTTGACCTACAGCTTGGCAGATCATTTATTTTCTCTCAACCTCAGACGATACATGCCTTTAGTGGTGGTGGGTCAATATTAGCATTTAATTTGCTTGACATAAACAGGAGGAATATCTGCCAGCTCTGTCAAGTCAGAGGCATATGCAACATATTCCCTAATGCCTGCCATTTTTGCAGCTTCTAAGCTAAGAAAGAAAGACTTTCTTCCTTTCTCTGCAAACCTACTTGTCAACCCACTGTATCTCAACAGCACCACGCTGAAATGATCTCCTAGTCATAAAGGCCTATGAACCGAGCTGTTCAATCTGTACTCAAATTAAATTGTTTTCCTGATCAAAGAAAACTGTTGAAAGCTATGGAGTTGGAGCATAGCCTGGCTCCATCCCCATTTCTGTATCAAGTCTAATTCAGAACAGCATGGGTCCCAGCAGGGGCCACGTGGGATTCAACCGGGCCCCACTCCTCCACTGTTTAAGGATGGCAGTTTATCCCTAATCTTTGTTTCTTTTCTTCTGGCCATGTATTAAGCCATGTGAGATGACCTCCCTTTTATCCCATGACCGTTTAATTTCTTTAAGACCTTTTGGTGATGTGAATTGCTTTTTGAAAACCCAAGTCCACTATATATCAGGCAGCACGCCCTTAGCCTGATTCTCATTAACTCCTTCAAAGGATGCTAATGGATTTGTGAGGCATGTTTTCTCTCTACAAAATGATGTGTTTACCAATTCTATTTTCTATGATCTGTACCAATTTGTCTGGTACAGAAATCAATTTTACTGGTCAGTGGTTTTTCAGCTCTGCTCTTTAAACCTTTTTTTTTTTTTAATAGTATCACATTTGCCACTTTCTATTTCTCTGCTTTCAAGGATGATTTCAGAAATTAGTAGTTTAGCAGTCTCATATTTTAGCTTCTTTAGAATGCTTGGTTGAATGCTACCTGGTCCTTGAGATTTGCTACAGTTCATTTTATTGAATTGCTCCAAAAATCTCTTCTGTTGACAGTTCGATTTCAGACTGCTCTTCAGGCTTGTCCCTGTGAAGAACGGTTCAGGTGTGGAAAACCTCCGTGACCTCTTCTGAATAGAACATTGATGCAAATCATTCGTTTAGATTTCTTGACATGGCCCTAGCTTCCTGGAGTATCCCATTTACACGTTAATCATCTCTCAGCCCATTGACTTTCCAACAGGCTTCCTGTTTCTGAGAAAGTTCTTATTAGTCACTTTTATGCCTACAGGAAGTTGCTCTTCAAAATCTTTTTTTGGCTTGCCTCATTAGAGTTCTACATTTAACACAATGAGTTTAACTTGTCTTATATTCTCCACATTTGGACAGGATTTCCACATTGAAATGGATGAGTATTTTACTTCTAATATTTTCTCTATTCTGTTGTTTAAACATGTTGGCTTTTTTCAAAATCTTTTGGGGGCTTTTTTTGTTTTTAATATGTGTGATATACTGACTCTCAGATTCTAACAAAGCATACTTTCCCAAAGCATTTAATTCTTTTGCCCAGTCCTTCTAACTATTTCTCTTCACTTTCAAGTTGTTTTCCATTTTTATAACTTAAACATGATCATCATCATCTTTTTTCATGTTTTCAGTCCTGCTCAGATGATGTAAGTATTTACAGTTTGACCCAGCACCCATGCACTGCTTCAGAGATTTTTTTTTTCTCTCTCCTTTTGGGGGTTTTTGATTAGTTGCTCCAAGAACTAGCTTGAATTTATTGACTCCAGGATTTGTACCTCAGACTCCAGAGACCTTACTGCTACTGGAGGTGAACTAAGATTTAAAATTTGCTGTGTATTGTCCTTGGGAATAAAATTGCTTTCCTGTGTCTTTGACAACCTAGCTGAAACAAAAGGAGGGTTAAAAATATTGTATGTTGCTGTAAATCAGAAATCACTTACCAATCTACAAAAATTAAGCTAAGACACAAAGACAGTGGCATTACCTAATATCTGGAAAACTGATCACACTCATATCTTAATCATCTACAATTACCTGTGATGGGCAACAGATGAAGTACACTAAATCTTGAAGGTGGATAAATCACCCTTAATAAGCCACTGCATGTAATGAATTCCCTTGTTTATCTCCTAAGGTCCAGAAAGGGCTGCGAGATTCATGACGAGCTCTGCAGCATCAAAGTGGTGTAACACCTGAACCGGCCAAATTTCATCTGGCCCAGCCCATCTCATGTCATTTAGGGATAATGTCTGCAAATCTGTGGCCTGCCAGGAGGAAGAAGGTGGCCAGGCACTGTTACTGTCAGGAGGTCCTTGCTGTCAGTGCGGAGCTTGTCATGGTGTCACGTGGTCTCTCCTCCCCACCACCACCAGGCTGGCCGGGTCAACCCTGTGCCATGCCAACCGCCCTCTATTCGACCTTGGTGTCCTTGGTGCCAGGTCAGGGCTGGGAGGCTGAGCTTTGGATGCATCTCCGGACTTTTCAGAGCAAAAAATTCAGGGGCAAATAAGAGTAAATGCAAATGTGTCCAAGGGCAGCTAGGTGCTCACCTTGAAGCACCAGTTACCCAGCCCATAGGACTCTTGTCGACAGCAGCTAGGGAAGGAAATTTTCACAAATACCCAGGACTGCGTCTTCTTGTGTGGCCTTCACAGGCCACTTTGAACTCTGCAAGTGTCATGTTAGCAATAGTTCCATTGACTGGACTACTGTGGTGTTGCCACAGTTCTCTAGAGGCCCTTCACTGTGCTCTGAAAGGACTTGGTCTGACTTGTTTTTCTGCACCTCTGGCTGCCTTAGAAAAAAAACGGATGAGCTTTTCCAGAGCTGAGACATGATTTCATAGATTTTTAAGGCCAGAAGAGACCAGCATGTTCACCTGTGATCCTCAAACACCATCCCTCTAGCACCAGGCACAGATAATGACCCTGGCATTGAAGCTTATTAAGTCAAGCTTACTAAGCTTATTATTTTTCTTTTCATAGCTGCTTCTCTGCATGTATTTGACTAAGGGGAGAAATTCTCAAGTCAAAACTGCTTTTCTATTTCATATTGCCTTACCAATATGTTTGTCTTTTGGGTGACATGAAAGGGAACTCCCAATTCTTGTATTCATGCATATTCACAGAGGTAAGAGGATTCAAGCAATTAGTGTACTCTTTGAAAGAAAATCTAGATCCCCTTTGCAAACACCATCATGATGATAGAAACTCTTCCTTTTCCCTGTAATAATTTACGTTAAAAACATCATCCTTGTATATTTCCAGCTATCAGAATTAGTCAGCAAGGTATAGCCTAAGTTCTGATACTGGGCAATTGCAGTAAATGGAGAAACAAGCATAAATTATGTCACTAGTGAGCCCAAGAAAGGATTCCAGTGATAAGGGAAGATGAAATGAATGATTTATTTCACCTTATCCTCTACAGGTATTGAAATAAAAAGAATTAATAAGAAATAATTGTTTTTATAAAGAATGAGCTATTTGTATGCCCTGCTATTCTGTCCTCATAGAAAGTTCTCACCAGCCATGTGTAGCACTTGAGTTCACACCATTTCATCCATTGAACATTTGACTGTATCTGTCACGTGACTTTAGATCCCATTCAATCCCTAAAGTTTAGCTGCCTGTATCATAAAAACTCCACCCTGTATGCAAGCAGTCTTATTTCAGTCAATTGAACTGTCTTCAGGAACAAGTATCTGCAGAACCTGGTGTGAGTAGGTAAGTCAGAGCGCAAGCTAGCATGGACAGACGGAGAGTCGCTGCTCTCCACAGAGCATACTTCTTGCTCTTTCTGTTGACACAGAACTTCCTTTGCCAGCAGTCTCCACTACACAAACTTTGCAAATCCTGCGTGAGCACTTTAAAAAGTGAGGGTTGGTGCATCCCTGTTTCCATGGGCATGTTCACAAAGACTGCAGGAGCAGACCTATTTGCACTAGAACTGAGCAACCCAGCTTGGGCAGGGGCAGCAGCACACTGTGGCACTGGGAGCTCACGATAAATTGGACAGATCTGACTAGAAATGATGAGTGCATGTTGAGGCAGCTGTTATGCACTAAGGACCATACTGGAAAGAATCCTTCTAGTGGTACCCAGGCGAGTACACCCAGCACCAGACATGTCTCTGCCCTTGCTCCAATGACACCTCTGATTACAGTGTAGGTGCTTTTTGCTGCTAGACACATCAGTGTGTTGACATTGTTTTGTGCTGCTCTGGGGACATGAAGCAAAAGTAAATAAACATTTACCAGTCAGCTGAAATGGGTCGTAATGGCCACTAATTATGTAAGTCAAATAAAATAACTGGTGTTTGAATGACTGACCTTTAATTTCTATAACTCAGAGAGCATCCATTTGCTACAGCATTCAGACATCAGTTGCTCTCACATGGCTAAACTTATTATATAGAAATTCCTCTTCCTGTCTACCAAAGCTTGGAATCAAGAATTTTTCAACAAGGTTTATTATCATCTTCTCTAAATTTTAACCTTGTGATGCAGGGCTGATGAGTAGGTGCTTTTGAGGAGTTTCTGTCTTTAGATTTTCCCAGATATCTGGTATCTGAAAGAAGATGTTGTATGAAAGAAGGAAAAATGTTACCATCAGAGTAATATAAAATAATGAAATTAAATAAAAGCATCCCTAAGCTGCTTCATGGAACTTGTGGAAATAATTTATTTAAGGCACTGTGACTGTCAGGAACTAAAAAACTGTGCAGCTATTTTGCAGACCTGAATTTCCTACTGAGTAAAAATTTACATCAACAAACTAATTATATTTCTGAGTTGTTAACAAGCTTATCTATTAATTTATATGTTCATGTAAAAAGTACTAAATAGAAATGTGTTCCTGAATAAATACTACTCTCACGCTTGGGGGTAAATTGTTACTCAATCATATTCATTATAAAAATACCATGAAAACTTCCACATTTTTATGGAATTTAAACCCAGACACTAGATTGATTATAGCTAGGACATTGGCAGCCAGAACCAGGAATCTTCTCACATCTGTGTCACCTGCATCAGTATAAACATTTCAGAGACTGTTGATACCTATTCATGATCATATTACCTGCTCTCAGATTAACAGAAGTCAGCAGGACCTGTCGCGTCCTTAATTTTGAGTCATATTGACCAGAGAGTGAAGGGTATACAGGAATTATCAAAACTAGTCGACACCTGAGTTGCATATAACTTTGTTTTGGTGGAGGGTTTCTTTTCAAGCTGACCACTATTGACTAAATCCCTCCACTGATCCTGAACAAGGTACCCAGAAGTTTCCACCTAGATAGGCATTTCTTGGAAGCTGAGAGGAAAATCATTTTTAAGATGAAAGCATAGGCTGAAACTTGGAAGATCTGACTTCAGCTCTTTGTCTTCTAGAGTCTCTGCAGGCTTTATCAAACCACATCATGTGTCCACACTTCATTGTCTTGCCCTCTCTCTACTTTGGTTTTGGTTTGAGTGTGCAGATCTTGTTTTCCAGGCTCATGGACAGGTGGCTACTTGTTAAAGGGTGGCAAATGATGGGTAAGGGAAAGCAAGCTCATTCTTGGAAGGCTATTAGGGGAAGAACAGATATTTTTAAATTGTCACAAATAATGAAAACTTTAAAGTCTACACTTTTAACTTTAATTTCTACCAGGTGAGCTTTCTTTGATTAGGTGGAGGTACAGCTCTTTGTACAGTGGAGACTTTGAACAGGAGTGCAATGTTATTGGTATAGGCATGATACTAAGGTCAGTCACTCCATCCCACAAGACTGGTAGTAGACCTCCCCTTCGCTGACGTTCCTTGTGATGCTCTATTTCTGCCCATACATTATAAACAGTTACTCCAGGAGCAGCAAATCTTATTCTGTGTTTTCTAGCTTTCCTAGTTTCAGGTATCCACAGTAAACATGTCCAAGCTTCTGTCAAGGTCATGAGCCCAGTGAAGATTGTCAAAGGCAAAGGATAGAGGGATACCAAAAATCTGCAGGTTTGGCTGTTTTGGTGATTTCTGTGGCTCACACACACTTCCACACCTCAAGAGCATAACCAACTTAAAGGTGGGAGAACACATCTTCAGGAGGAAGAGGATATAAGTCTTGGTTTAGTTCTCTGTGTGAATACAAATTTCATCCTCATGCACATAAATAGTTGAAAAGATGTTATGTTCAGAGCTAGTTTAACAACTGGAAGAATGCTTCTTCAAAGACTGAGCCATTAAAAGGAGATACGTGACCTTAAAACTTAGACAATTTGGAGATAGTAACTTGCCATTTAATGAACAGCTGGTTGAGTGCATAGAAATATTAATTTTTCTTGGAGATGGATTTATAACTACTAATATTTTCATGCTAGTAGTATCTTTGAGCAAATGTGATATGTTTTATGATGTACGATGGTTTTATATACACATTTCATTCTTGTTATTCCTTGAAAATAAAAAAACAGCAAACATGAAGAAAAAATGTGGAGTGCTATAATACTGGATTTACCTGAAATCCTAGCAATAATGTGTCAGAAGCTTTACCAAAAAAAAAAAAAAAAAAGTCTTAAAATGTAAACCTCTACTCAGGAAAGATGCTGACTGAATGTCATAAACTGTCTGGAAGCAGAACACTGAATTTGCATCTAGTCATTCACTGACATGCTCACATCTTTTGGACAAATGCAAAGCTCTCAGATACCATAAAAAATGAAAATCTAATGTTCTCAGCATACAAAATAAAACCCTAGTGTAAGATAAAATATATTCCAATGACTGCAATTAATTGCAAAGTAGAATAAATCACTATACAAATAATTTATGTGCTTTAAATACCATAAAAAAAAGACATTAAGAAGCCAACAGGAAACTGGCAGCTTGGAAATTTTATGACACTAAACAGGAATGCAATGTTGTGATTCTGATTTTATTTAAGACAATGACAAACCTTACGTTAACTTTACTTGGGAAGACTGAATATTTCATTTAAAAAAACCCCTATTTTTCTTCTGCAATGCAAAAGAACTCAAAAACTCTCAGAAGTCTGGATATACTGACATTTGGGCTGGTTTAAGTATGTTTCACATACTTAGAGAAATTAGCAGAATAATTTGTTGTAGTCAGGCTTGCACTGACAAATAACTCTTGCATTGCAGAATCCCCTTGTGTTCATTTGATGTTGAATACTTATTTTTTCCTCTGATCAAGAAACAGTATTAAAAATGCTCAAGGTCTTATTGGATGGTTTGAGGCTCTAAAGTTAACCAAAAAGAGACATGACTTAGGAGAAGCCATTTTGTATTGTTACTTTATCAAGTCTGGTCTTTACAAAGAGAGAAAGGTAATCTCAAGATGAGGCCAGTTGATATTTCTCATGTTTATATAATTTTTTCGGCAAAGTAACAGCTTTGAAAATATTGTGCACAACAGAAGTGTGATTTATGCTGAGGGCAACATGGAAATGAAGGAAAAGAGGTCAGGCAGTGCCTGAACCATTGGTGCTTGGCAGGTGGGTAGCGGGGCAATCTTCTGCTCTGCACTTCAGGGTCAGAAAGCCCAGTGCCACTGTGGCCCCATGATGGGTAGCGCCATTTCTGCTGGAGGACACAGTCACAGAGAATGACAAGGAGTCCCACCTCTTGCCCAAGACTCTCTGCCCATTCACCATGAACTGGCACCTTGGGTTGAAGGCAGAGACATCCCACTTTACTATGCTGTCTCCAGAAACAGGGCCTGGCACACAGTGGGATTCCCAGGGTTTGTCCTGCCACTCTTTGCAAGGAGCTGCTCACTGAGATGAAGGAGCCACAGCCTGCTTTTTCCTTCCCTCTCCTGCTCATTGCTAACTCAAAAATACACCATCACTGGCTCCCTTACAGGTCCTGCACCATCCCCCCAGCTCCGATTTGACCACTCTGCAGTGAAAAGGGCTAACAAGGGTCTGTCGGGGGACAGCCAGCAAGCAGGAGCAGAGAAGGGGGTAGTATTTTGGGTCCAGGAGGTAGAGAAGGGAAGGGGTGCTTCATGAATGATTGTCATCTCCCAAACTGAGTGTAATTTAGCCCCTGGGACCTTAAGATGCTTTTGAGTAACTGCTACGCAGTGGTTTCTGCTCGCAAATGCCAAACACATGGCCCCTTCCCAACAAGGGTCCTGGGCAGAGGTCTGTGAGACAGTTGGAGCGAGCTAGTGCTGAGGCACTGTGGCATGCCAACAGATGGGCTGGGATGAAGATCTTGTGTCATAGATTGGTCCCCAGAGGCTATTTCTGGCCTCTTTAGGCCTTTTGTGTTGCTGGAAGGCAATGGAGCTACAACGTAATACAGAATTAGGCCTGCTAGGTCTGAATGAGGAAGGTGTTCCAGCATTTCTGAAGCAAGTGCAAGTCAGCTATTTCAGTACTGGAATGATAATTGTCTTGCAATTTGAGTAATTACCATGTGTGGCAATATATGTGTGCTGTGACAGCATTTTCTAATGCATCCATTAGCGTGCAGCTATGTTGCACAGTAGCAAGGCTTTACCTATTTCACAAACTTTTTAAAGCTTGTGAATAAAGTTAAGCTCATCCTTCAGTTCCTTGCTGAGTTGGGAAGAGATTAGTTACAGCTTTAACTCAGCTCCACCAAGGTGCATCCTTATTCCTCAGAGAAAAATAGCAGGGCTGCCTGCTGCTTTTATGCGTTGCAGTCCCTGTATGTAGAAAGACTTGAATCAACAACCTTCCTTCTTTGCTAAAATGATAATAAAATAAAGAGTAACTGTGTTAAGTGACAACAACTGCAAAAACATAGCTCCAGATGCTCAGAGTTATTTATGCACCAAATTCCCATTGAAATTGTGTAGCTAAAACCACTCCTTCACTCGGATAGTTTGTGCATGGCCTTTGGTTGTGTCAATATATCACCATTTCAAGAAATCTTCACCCATTCTCAGCAGTTCATTATGACTATCTAAGCCAGTCAGACTTGAGTAACTTGACTGAAAAATCTGTAACTGTTTAAGTGCTCCCAGTTCTGGGTTCTTAAACCTTTTCCCCATCTGAGACAGCTGCTTGTCAGTAGAACCAAGCCCTGCACTTCCTCTGCTTCCCCCCAGCTAAGTTATGGTGCTTCTTGCACGAGAAGAATGAACATTTTCATTGATGTTTTCCCTCCAGGGTTGAGAGCAGAGCCCAGTGCTGAACCAGGCAGGTGGGATAACATGCCCTGAGGGCAGCAGCCCCTCTTGGGCCAGGGAGCAGCAAGCAGGCATTTATGGACGCGGGAGCAGAGGGACTTTGCTTCTCACAGTTCATTAATGGGCCTCACAGGCTGGCTGAACACTGAACTGCTCTGTGGTGGTTATGCAGCTACTTACAGGCTGGAAGACAGTTTTTGGCATTTATTGGTGCCCTGTGACACCCAAATTATCATAAGGTCAGAGAATTCATTGAACCTGAGCAGCACTTAAGCACTGTTAGACTCATCTGTGGCTTTTCAGACCTAACAATTTTTTCAGAGGGAGACTATTGTCTCCAGGTAAAACATTTGAGGAAAGTCAGGCTGTTTTAATAAGCTGTCTTGCTGCTGTAGCAGGGATGGGCAGGAGATTATTTGAAACAAGCACCTTGCTGTGCCATCTAAAGGTATCCCTGGGGTAGGAGATAATCAACAAGGAGACACCCCTGCTATGTTTTTTTTCCTGCTGGTTTTCCTCTCTTTCCACCTACTGTGGGCATCTTACCGATCTCAGAACACTAGGATTTCAACAGCCACCTTTTTAGTGTTCAGTACCTTCAGGGAAACATGACACTGAGCTGTTAATAACTTCACCTGCCCACTCTAACACGGTCCATTGCTGCTTTCACTATCCCACTGCCAGTGGGAAGTCAGCAGGGGAAAAACACCAAACAGCCTAATGTAAGCAACAACAGCCTAAGAAACATCAATCAGCTACTTCTGGAAGGTGATGTTGAAGCCCAGGCTGTTACAGCATAGGATCCTCCGTAGGTGGCAAGAGGACTGACCTGATCCCCAGGAGCCAGCCAAGATTCCCCCTTCTGCCTTGCTACGGGGCAGAGGGGATGAGGAGGAGGAGGGAGGAACTCCAAGGGAACAGGAGGTGGAGGCTGAGATCCCTTTTCTCTGAGTCAAGGGACAGCAGCTGTCAGTGCGAAGGTGGAGACACGTAAATGACAGGCTGGGTTTGCTCTCTTCCCAGAGCAACAGCAGCTGAGTCAAAACACACACAGCCAGAAACATGAAGCCCTTAACCGCCCCCCTCCCTGTCGTACATTCACTCACATATATACACACATCATAATTCATGCTACATCAAAGCAATGATTACCACAGCTTCCTGGCTGTCTATTTCTGTTTATTTATGGTGCATTACACATTTTAATGTTATTCTCATACAGCGGCTCAGCTGCCACTGTTCTCTGTTTGGGTGGGAAAAAAAAACCCCAAACAACAAATGGCTGTAACATACAGTATGTTGTCCCCTGAGAACAAAGGACAAATGAATGCTCAGCACCTTCAACGGAGCAGCAATTCGGAATTATTAATAGCCTGATGCCTCCTTCTCATTTCAATCTAGTTCATGGCGACACACTTGAGCGGGGGCTGGGAGGGGTGACATGTGGTGGAGGGAAAAGGGCCAGAGCTGCTCCCAAAGTGACCTTTTAAGCTGGGGTGGCTTCAGAGGAGTTCTTACATCATCCTCCACCTCTGTGATCATGTCTCGCTCTGGGCTGCTTCAAGGCAGGGGATGGAAAGGGGAGGGCAAAGGTTTGACACCGGCCTGAGGAGAACCATCAAACTCGTGCCTTGTTTGAAGCTGCATTCCAGCTAATGGTAAGAGATCAGCTACTAAAACATTGCTCATTGTGAGGTTGCAGCTCATTCCTCCTTCTCCCCTCCCCATAAGGTAAGAACATGGGGACTTATTTTATTAATTTATTTAAGTAAATGGCAGTCAGCTCAGACCAAGTTGAGCATACGAGATTTATCTCTCCTTGCCGTCAACCTTACCATCATTTCCCCTTGAAGCCTGACTTCTCATTACCATTACTCTCCTTGCAAAATGCAAGTCATTTTGTTTATGCCATGGGAAAAATATATAATCTCTTTAAGTGCATCGACAGTATCAACATAAAACAAATAATACTGAACAGGCAGCAAAAGCAGAAGCCATTGTGCTGGCAATCCCCACAGTGAGTGACACACAGACTGCTGCCGCTGTGCACCTCCTGCTGTACCCTGGTGTGTAGGAGTGACACTTCTAAAAGGCTCTTTTTATATCCCTTAATAATCCAGCCATCCTTGTGAGTGCACTGTGGGCACTGTGCTATCAGCAAAGCTTCTACTGTAATAAACTGCTCTTTTATATGCCCAGCGATAATGCCCATGAAACACGCTGCCAGGATATCCCGGGTCTCAAAGCCCTTGATGCATAGGGCAGATGAAGTACAGCTATGCCCTCAGTGCCATGCCAGTCTTCCTTGGCCCTGAACTAGGAAAAAGAAAGAAATGTGGTCTTTCACCTCTTCTATTCACAGCCATTTTTCCAGTGGGAATCTCAGCTCAGACCAAAGGCAGTTTCTGAGAGACTTCTGTACACTGAACGGAAGCAGAAACAACACAAAAAACAAACTGCTCTTGGTGGCAGCAAGCTTCAGGCACTGTTGCATGGAGTCACATCTGAATCTGAAAACCAAGGCTCCTCGCATCATAACGAACTTCTTAAGTCACCGAGTTCCATCTGAAACCCTGGTTACAGAAGCTGTTGCAACACAAAAAAGTAGCATGAAAGGGCTAAGCCTTGCATCACTTATTTTTTCAAGTTACTGCGGTGACATTTGTGATCTTAATTTCACAGAGTTGCTGAGCTTCATTAATTTATATCTAACGATGTAGCTATTTTTATACAGACATATATATATACACACAATGGTAAGGACAGACTCTAAGCCAAATGTTGACCTCATGCACAGATAAAAAAGGAAACCCTACTCATGCTGGTAAGATTGCACTGGATTTACAGGGTAAGGAGTGACAGCCAAAGTGTCTGGATGATATAGTCTACACAGAGTTGTTTCCTACACACTCGTCCCCTGCTCTATCCACATACTGCTGGCAGGGGCCTTACCAAGCCCTTCCCATCCCCTCAAAGGTTTGAAAGGCTTCCCAAAGGAAAGGAGTAAAAAACCCCATGTGAAGGGTGGGTTTGGACAGCAGCACTAAGCAGGGGAACTACAACAGAGCTCAAATGCCAAGTAGTGTGAAGGGGAAGTCACTATGGGGACTGGCGAGGGAGCCACTGACCACTACCTCTTGCCAAATCTGGACTATCCCTGAAGAGGGGAAATAAAACAGGATACCATCCCCTCTGAAGGAAGAAGCTCCAGAGGTACCTGAGACAAGCAGAGCTGAGCCTCCCACCTGCCCCCATGGGGGGCTCCAGTCCAGGGGCAGATTCATGTTTGCACTGGTCCCCGGCAGGTCTCGGTTTAGCAGGCCGGTTAATCCCAGACGGCATGTGCTAGCTGAGGTGGGACGGTAACACAACCCACGCAGAGGGATTCTGTAGCAAGAAAGAAATGTTCATGTTATGTGGTATCATTTGTAACTGGGGGTATTTTTAGCATCCAAGCTCAGTACACATGGGCAGCAGCCACAGCGCTGAGGGGGTAAGAGCTCCAAGGAAGCTGTTTGGGGCAGCCAGGTCAGTAATGCAGGGCGTCAGCAACAAAATTAAAGGTCTTAGAACTGTGTGTAGGTGAGAGAAGATAACAGTTCAAAAGAGCTGGCAGCATCTCTTGGCTCAGAAATTTAGTTGCAGGTGGCCAGTTTCAGGACAGGTCAGTCTAATGGTCAGTCTAATGTTTTCCACTGTCATGTGCTTTACTGTCTGTGGCTATAGTTCTCACACCACCAGAAAACACAGGGCTGGCTATGCTGCTGCTGGATTTTTGCAACTCACCAGAAAATTTAGAAGCATCTTAGGCAGCTCTTCTGTCATTCAAGGTTTTGCCTTCGCTGCAAATCAAAGAAAATTATGTTCACTTGGTCCAACCATGAATTCACCTTAAAGCTGAGGTGTTAAAGAGATGTTTTTTATTATTTTTGTCCTATGTTGATGAATCAGGAAAATGTCATTCTGGTTACAGTAAATTATTTTGGGTTTCTTGATAGGATAATTCAGACAAAACTGTTCAGCTCAAAATGAAAGGTACACTTAATCCTCCAGGTGTTTAGTTCTCCTGTTGAAACTTTGTTTCCCTTTAGTTTAGGTCACTTTTTAAATGGCAAATGCCATTTTGACACAAAAGGTAAAAAAGTTTCTTTTGGAACATGTCTAAACAAAACATTTTAATGGGCTTTTTTGAAGCACTATTCGGTTAAAGATTGCTGGAACAAGAAGTTTCAAACTTTTAAGATTTTCCTTTGTCCCTACTTTTTTTTTGACAGAAACTCTATTTCAGGAGAATTACATCTCCTAAGAAAGTTTCTAATCCTAAATAGATTGTAAAACAAAAGGAAAGTAGAAGAACAAAATTGGAACATCAGCCCACTTTCACTCAGCTAAGCCGTGGTCTTTCTTGCCACATGATTGAACCCTCTGAGAGCAAGGAATAGGGATTAGGTGTCCTTGACAGACACTGTTCTTTTTGGAGAAAGGAGGTAGTTCTCAAGAAGAAATAGGAAACAAGCAATAGCTGAATTCATGAGAATTGTCATATTGCTTTGCAGGGTGATCCTGAAACCAGAAGAAAAGTGCTGCATCTAGAAATATGTCTGTTCTTTATCCCCATGACCGATTACACGGGCTTTCAAACTGCCAATAGCTGTGTAGGCAGTGTCACTCCTGTCACAGGAAAGGTGTTTCCATTTTTGCAGAGATTGTTTGCTCTGTGGAGACCCTGCAGCATGATACTAGCAACCTCTCAAATACGGACTTGCAGTGCTTTACCATAAGCAGTGAAGTAATCTGGGAGTCCTGACTTGACTATCCATATTCCTTACTCTGTTCATCAAACGTTTTGCTGTTTACAGCAGAAAAAAAGTCAGGTGTATGAACACTATCCTGTATCCGACACTTTCCAGTGATGCCCAGTGAGGAAAATTTAGGATTAGAGATAATTCTCAGCTTTCTGCTATTGGGGCCCTCCTCCTCCCCCTGCTCTGTCCCCGCCTGACATACAACCCAGCAGTGATTAAATCAATGGGAATTAATTATATCCAGCGAAAGAAAAGTGGGCCTGTAGTTTGTCTGTTCTGTGTGATGGAATAATACAATCAACTTCCGAAACCATTTGTGATTGCTCTTGTCACAGGGTTTTGGCGAAATTAACCACTGTTACATACAGACAAAGCCGGAACCATTCCCTTGACTTCGTCTTTCCGCTCTGAAGGCGCATGCGATGCATTCCCTGCATGTGGCACGTATCACAAACAAAACCAGGGAAAAGTCAAAGCGATTTAATCTTACTCGATCACGACTCCCTTGCTGACCTGAAAACCTGAGCAGAAACCTGTGTTTTCAGGAAATTTAGTAGCTCCACGGAGGGGAAAACCAGAAAATCCACAACAGAAAGAAACGGTTTACAAATTCTTCTGCAATGCAAAAGTTGCACCGATGCAGAAAAAAAAATCTCCCTCCACCCCCGGTGTCCCACCAAAAGGTGCTGTCTTCCATTTCAACAAGATCCTTTGGGGAAACCAGACCTGGTTTCGGTCAGCACCCGTCGACGGCGGCGACCGGCGGTCACCACC
>NW_010245020.1:0-18633 GCF_000690775.1 Eurypyga helias | reverse complement strand
CGGCAAACTTGCTGAGGGTGCAATGATATGTGATCTGCTCACTAATTACTGTGGAAAAAGTCCAGTAAAATTTGCAGGTAACTCATCCCCCCCAAATACGCATTAATATCTGAGAAAGGGAGAAGCCTTCAGGAAGACTTACTACAGCAAAGCTGGGTGAGCAGTGAGGTGGGAGGTGGCATGCAGAGTGGTGTTGGCGGGAATAATTAGAGATAAAGGCAGTCTAAATTAGTACCACCAGTTAAAAATTAGCTATGTTGTTCAGATGCCCAAGGTGGACAGTTGGCAACCTGTGGTATCTCCTTTCCTGTGTTGCTCCAAAAGGAGCAGGGAGAACTAGCTTAAAAAGAGAGATGATGTGGAGGTTTTGTTGCTGCCGATGATAAATCAGCGATCTGTCTGTGACCAGAAACAAGATTTAAAATCTGGACACCACAACAAAAGAGCATTTATAATGGCAGAGCGAACGTCAGTGATACAGTTACTCTGAGTGAGTGGGCTACCTCCCAGTAGGCTGCTTATTCTATAATGACCTATTAAAGCAATATTTGCATCCTCCCTTGAGGATCCTCCACTTGCTTCTTTACTGAGCCAGTCTGCTGGGTGAGAAGTATATGGGAGCCAGAGATACATGGAAACCGGTATGACAATACTTGTGCTTCTATATTAAGATTCAGTCACATGTTTAACAACATTATTCCAACCACTGTTACAGTTTTGACTGATTTATGTCTTATGTTCTATTTTCTGAAGATAATATCCATGTTAACTCTCAGGGAAACACAAACTAGAATGAACTTCCACTAACCTGTTCTGTATGTTTTCACTGACCACATGTATGCAATATACTTTATCTATACTGATAGTTTATTTAGGAGAACTTAAAAAGAAAATTGCAAATCAGAGATGCATTATATTCTTATTCCTGTGAACCCTCTTAAGGCTATTAAGATTTATATTTGCCTTTAGTCAGAAATATGGTCTCCCACCTCTTTTGCCAGTCATGGTATGGCTTACAGAAGTTGCTACAGTAAAGGGACACTTCGCATTTCCAGGTTTTTCTCCAGCAATTGCCCTGAATGCGGTATGCACAGGATTTTCACGGTCTCTGTTGCAAGGGAGGAAGGATGCAATAACACAGAAGTAGAAAGGCCAAGGATAGGAAGGATCTGCTTGTACCCCAAATCTCACAGCATCAGCACTTCTTTGTAATGCAGTACCATGGTACTCCAGGAAGATTCATTTAACAAAACCACCTTCTGAAATCTGCACAACACAGAGACAGAAAATGCTTTCAGGTCCAAACCTGAGTGTAACAAATTTACAGAGGAAACAAACAAAAACCCATGATATGGAAAAGACTGACTTCTCAAGCCCCCAGGCACCAACAACCTCCTAACAAAATGAAGTAAATGCAGTTGCCGAAATATTAGCCTGAACTGCAGCCCGCAGAGGGATCAGACTGGTGGCAGGCTGCAGAACTAGTTTCTGCAGTTTTATTTTTAGTTCAAGGAGAAGAATTTTAGTATTGCTTTTTCTTGCCTAATGAATGATCAACATCAATAATGTTTTCTACATCTTAGGAAGGAAACATGCTGGGCCAAATTTTTTTCCTAGTCTTTGCCCACACGATGCATTCACAGCCTCCCTGTTGAATAACTTTCCCTGAGGTTCAGAGAAAGAATAAATAAATTAGTAAGAGGCAGTTGTATGAAACACACATCCACATATATAGCTGTGAGGTTCCAGCCTCATACTCTGAGCTCCTTTTTACAGGCTAATCCACAGCCTGGTGCACCTCTGGCTTCCTACTGTGAACTAGCTTATCCCTTTTTAGTCACTTCATTACATGTCTGGTGCATAATATTAATGATGCTCTCAGCAAATGAGAAGAATTACAAACACCAGTGATGATGGAGAAATAATCAAGAAGGAAGTTTCTAATGGGAAAATGAAGCCTCCCACAGAGAATTCTCCTTAAAATATCATCTTTTACTAATTGATACAGCCACTGGTGTTGGAGATGATGTTGTTTTGCAGCTGAGTTAGACAGAGTGCAAGGAATACTTAAATTAGACATGGAATTTGAAGTGTTTATTGTGAGTTTTTTTCCGAAGCAGTGCTGTAAAAAAAGAATATTTCAGAGACTTTGGAAACACAGCAGCCAATTCCAGCAATGCCCCAGCTGTGTGGGAAAGGGCTGGGAGAGTGTGGATTCGTATCGTTACGTGGCCTGGATACTCACCCAGATATATCCATGTCTGCATGGAGGAGAAATTGTGATGATTTCCTAGATCCTTATTCCCCTGAGACCAGTGCTGCTGGAAAAGAAGGAGGAGGCGAGGAGAGTTGAGTCACCTGCACAGTGAAGGGCTCCCTATGAAGCCTGCGGGGGAGCAGGTATGGATTTGTAAGATTTCTGAAATGAAGACTGTAGCAAAGTCCAGTCTGGGTTTCCCAGGCTCCTCTGAAAGATTAAGCAGATATTGCTGTGGATTTTCTTGCGCCTGAAGCTGTGACTGCAGTGACAGTATTCACACAGGACCCCTGGGGACCCTTGAATCCATTCCTGACAAAAAGTAGGCTGCACGTATGTGTTGCTGCATGTAGGAGTTAGCTGCTCCTCTGCCATGAAAGTATCCTCCTCAAAGTTATTTTTGTATAGCTGCTCCTTCGCTCAGTAACTGCTAAGCCTCAAGTTTTAATTGCCTTCTGATGTCTGAGCCTTTAGGATTCCTGTTTTTATGATCCTCTCTGTGGCTATTTCATTCATATAAATTCACATAAATGAAAGCTGACTTTTTCCACCTAATAACGTCTCTGAACTCAAGTAAGCAAACTAAAGATACACATTGTTACCAAAGAACTAAATGCTTATTTCAAATGATTTCTGGATTACTATTTAAGAATGCCGAAGGAAGAGGAGAGGGAAGAAATGTGTTTCTCTCTCATTCAACCACAGAGATGCAAACCGTGAGTGAAGCTGCTCCTCCAGCTCCCTTCCCAGCCAACAATGGTTCTTAGATATACCTTAAGATCTCTTTTTCATCTTATTGTCGACTTCCTCAGCATTAACTTTGAGGAAGAGAAGTAATGCCATGCAGCGGTCTGGCTTAGTGGCAGACAGCAGCAATATCTACAGGAACCTTTCTTAAGCTTTTCTGAAAGCAACGTATCACAGGGCAAAAGCAAAGCTACAGAGGATGATTATTGTGCCAGGACAATAGCGCAGATACCCTCACTGAAGCTGGTTAAGATTTTGTTTTTTTCATGAAACCTTTTATGTTGCTGCCAGAAAATGTCAGCCCACTGAAACTTTTCATGGCAATGTGCCGATGTACCTTTCCTCAGTAAGAGCTTCCTCAGTTCAGAACGGATACTTGTCAAAGAGAAGACAACTCTCCATGATGCACCAACATCGCCATGATCTCCAAGCTACAGTTACTCTTCCTAGATTCTTCTAATTAAACTTGAAAAGAACCACATAAGCAGGCAATGACACTCTCCATGGAACAGGTTTTTTATTTTTCCAGCTCTCCTTAGTCCTCCCCTAATGGCAACACATTGTGTGTCAGCTCAAAGAACATATGTCTCGGAGAAGCTCTGCCAGGAGGAAGGAAGTTGGATTGCCGTTGCTAGAGGGGCAGAGCCGGGGTTTCCAAGGTATTTTAGCTATGCAGTTCCTCACTTCCAAAAATGCTTATATTTCTTTCTGATTTAGAACTGAGGCTGAATTCATCGGTTGCTACAGGTTTTCTTGTAACTTATTTTCGTTCTCTTCAGGGTGTTGCCATATGATGAACCTTAATCGTTTTGGATGAGATCTTAAGAATATAGTATATTGTCAGCATCAATCAAGACTACAGCTGCAATAGCACAGTAATCCGTAACACTTACGTACAGAAGGTAGAAGTTTTTTTTACATTGGAAACCTCTGAATGGGAATATTAACAGCACCAGAGCATTCCTCTATTTGGGGAAAAAGACCCCAATAATCTGAGACAGAAGACGACTTGGATTAGCATCTCATGGCAGAGTAGGTTAGAGTAGATCGGCTTCTTTTTATGTAATAGGTTTTCTAGAACAAGGCTGATGTTTCAGAGCTTCTTGATGTTTCACAGTCTCTTGTCTAAAGGTCTGCTTGCAAAAAGCAGCAGTTCACTCCACAGTGACTCACTTCAGTAGATACAACACAGAAAAAACCTCCTCAGCGGCACTTTATTCTGAGTCACATTTCTCCGAAGTAGCATCTATTCAATGTACATGGACTGTCACCTCGCTTGATCAATCAAAATCTGGAGCATTGCATAAACATTAATGGAGGAAAGGTGTAGCCTAATGGATTTGCAGCTACAATGGTGATGGAATACATCTGCATAACAATGAAGTTAACATACAATACTAGTCTCCTGCTTTTGTAGCTCTTCCTTGTATTTTTAAAATCACTGCTTCTGTATGTCAGGGTCTCTAGGCAGCACCTAGGAGATAAATCAGGGATAGTTGGACACAGTTGTGTATGTATGCCTATGTGTGTATTTAAATGCATTACATATATATACACACACACCTCACACACACATACATGTATCTACCTATGCATTATATATATATATATGCACACAGACACAAACTATTTTCCTACACAAATTACATTAGTTGGCTATTCATGAAGGCACGGTATAAGAGAGAGCTCGAAGACTCGTAGTAGAACAGTGCTCCCAGGGGGTCTCTGCCTGAAGATGAAGGACCCTTCATGGGCCAAGAGAGTACGCCGTAGAGAAGAGCCTGGGCAGCTGGCAGGCAGGCAGTGCAGGAACTGTAGGTACAGGGTAGAGTTAAGAATAAAGATTTTGCACACATCATGACAGCAAAGTAATTGAATTGGTGCAAACTTCAGACTCCCCCAACCTTCTATTAATTGTTTCAAGTTTTATTCAAGTGTCATAGTTTAGGCCCAACCAGTAACCAAGCACCACACAGCCGCTTGCTCACTCCTCCCCAGGGTGGGATGAGGAGAAGAAAAAGGAAGGAAAGGCTCATGGGTCAAGAGGAGGACAGGGAGGGATCACTCACCGGTTATGGTCACAGGCAAAACAGACTTGACTTGGGGAAAAAAATACGTTGATCTCAAATATATTAATCACGAAGGCACTGATTGGCTTGGCTATGGCCAGAGGTGGGTCCAATCTGGAACCAAGGAAGCTTCTAGTTGTGGCTCTTATACCAGTTATGCTTTACACATGTACAAGGTCAGCACTGATGTTTGCACTAGTAACCTTAACTTCCTTCACGTTCAAGAGAGAAATGAGCATAGAATCATAGAATCATTTACGTTGGAAAACACCCTTGAGTCCAACTGATAACCTAACGCTGCCAAGTCCACCACCAAACCATGTCCCTCAGCACCACATCTACACATCTCTTAAATACCTCCAGGGATGATGACTCGGACACTGAAAGCAGCACACCTGGGCAGCCTGTTCCAATGCTTGATGAGATATTTTGAGGTGTGTTTCATTTCATCTCTTAGATTTGGAGTTTAGTAGGAGACTAATTGTGTCCCAGACTCCATCAGCTATATTGGTTCCACCTCTGTTTCTAAAGGCACCCAAGGAGACTCACAGACAGAGATGCTGGTGCTTACTCAGTTGGATACTATTTGGGGTAGTCTTTGCAATGAAAGTAGCTTATACGTCCCAGGTTTCCTTGGTTCCCTCCCTCAACCATCCCACACACTTTTCATGGTGTTTTCTCTTGCTGCTTTTTTTTCCTCCAGCCCCTGCAGAACCAGGGAATCATGGGTCTGCTCAGTTCCCAGTATGGGATTTGGCTGGAACATGATGTGGAGGGCAGTGACCTTGGTGAAGCATCGTGATCTCTAAGGCAGGTTTGACAGCAGGCTCTGGTGCTCACAGGGACTATTCACCTGCTGGCACCTGGGCTCAGCTCTTTGACCAGGACATGGTGCCAACTGCCCTGTGCCAGATCTCCAAAAGAGCTGAGAGGCATCTGGGTGGATTCTGCTGAGCACTGCAGCAAAAGAGCACACCCCAGGGCTGTGGAGTTGTGTTGCCCGTGGGAAATGTTGTGCTATTACTGCGCTCCTGGATGAGGGCACACAGGGGTACTGTCCTTGCACATTTCAGCAGGGTTAAATAAAGGCTTTTAACTAACAAAGTACGTGGAAGGAGGTCAAGTCTCACCTGTACTTGGGTCCTGGTATCTG
The DNA here is from genome assembly GCF_000690775.1 of Eurypyga helias. Classification (NCBI taxonomy): domain Eukaryota; kingdom Metazoa; phylum Chordata; class Aves; order Eurypygiformes; family Eurypygidae; genus Eurypyga; species Eurypyga helias. The sequence goes on along the minus strand of NW_010245020.1, from coordinate 12,407 downwards.
TTTCTTGGGTTAACGAGGCCATCAAGGGGGATGTGGAGTCACAGCGCTCAGCCATGGTGCATTACTGATGCTTATAGCTTACAACACTGATGGTTGCTATGGACTGCAGAGTTATAATGCAGGGCAAAACCCAACATGCATGCGCAGAGAAATGTATGGATATTCATTTCTCAAAGCAAGGGTATGATATTTAGCTGAGCAGTGTAAAAGATTGGCTTCAACAGCAGGCAGGCTGGCTATGTATCTCGGGAGGTGTGATCACGCTGCATATATCACACCTGTGCTACAGCATGTAACAGTTCTTGGGGAAGAGAAAGAACTGAAATGGCTAAGTAGATGTGCTGGTTTAGCTCAGTGGTAAGTGACATTTTGGGGGCAGAAAGAAGGGGTGGTTAGATTTCTGAGTGGGCTGGAGTGAGATTTACCATTTGCACCCTCACCCATCGATACGGCAAATCACAGCCGCTCTCCCTAACTATACAGCAATTGTCCAGCTCTCCCTACAATTGCTTGTGTATGGAGCATCTTTTAAGCCTCTTTTCAGATGAAGCATGACCTGCCACAGCATCAGCGCCGATCCATACACTTCATGGATATCCGTTTTCACTGTCATGCAGATTTTCAAGCTGGGCAAATTATAGACCTCAAATTCATCATATCCATATCTAATTGTTTTCAGTGCTGGTATAATTCTGTACTACCTAGCTCTTTATACCTATGATTAATAGCCTTAATATTCATCTCACTATACACATAATTTTTACCTGATACTGATACTATACTGGCACCCTTAATTCAGCAATTTAAGGTATTCTTTCAATGTTTAAAAACTATATCAGTTTCAAGTGGAATTGCAATCCATATATTATTTAAGTAATTTTAAGCTTCAAGTCACTTTATATGACATCATTTCAATTACATCCTTGCTCAATATATAGAGCACTTACTCATAAAAGAGAATGAGTTAGTCAGATGTACCGAGTTTTCAAGGTCACTATATTGTTAATAAAACTTGTTAACTGACACAGACATTAGTCATAAAGCTGAGTAAATGTAATGATTAAGCCACTCACAGCTCCTCACCATTCTGTTACATCCTGCCTTCTAAAGAGAGAATTTTTATTTTGGGGCCTGATTTAAACCTACTTAAGTCAGCAGAAAAACTCCTTGTGGCTTCTCTGGGCTTCCTATCAGACTGTCAGTAAATAACAGAACCAGACTCACAAAAAGGAGCAGACAACAGGTTGGTAACTCGGGCAGACTCCTACGTATCAGCTCCTGGCACTGTTTGTAGCTGTAACGTTCATCTCAGCAAAACAGATGGAGCTTGACCAAGCTCTAGGTGGAACTGTAATTACATTTTATTCCTTCAGACACCTCTTACTGCAGAAGCACAGAATTTCCCTGCTGCAGAAAGCATGGGATAACTGTTGTTTGGACTTACTGGGAGTTTGTTGATCCCCCAGTGTTAGGCTGTTACTCATGTGCTGGGTGCGAGGGCCCAGATGAGAGTACACACGCAACACGTAACCATACAAAGCGTGCAATAAACAGAGTGATCAGTAAGCAAACGGAGACTCTCCAATTAAATGAAATCCCTATTCAGCTCCTGGGAGAGATCAAAACAGATCAGTTCCCTTTTAGTGATAGGGAGTACATCATTTCTGTACACATTACCACTTCATACTGAATGCTAATGTGTACTACGTATTCTGTTTGGAAGTGAAGGATTTTGTCCAGCCTGTGCCTGCTCTGCCTTAGTCAGACAGTCACTCATGCTGTAAGATTAGGTATTCGAACGATCCTTGCCAGATGAAAAGTTGGGAGGCTGGAAAGAAGACTAAGGCACTGTCAGTGCCAATATGTACAATATAGGATGAATCACATCCTTTGTGGGATCCCACATCTCACCTAGTATGAGACATCTTGGATACTTCTACATCTGAGCTAGTCATCCTGATCTCCCTTGGAAAATGGAAAGATGGCAACTTTAGGGTGGCATTTAAATGACCTCCCGTGGGCACTGTCTTTAGTGTGAAATGAATTACGTCATCAACTCCAGTGAGTATGCTGAATAAATCTTCACTGGCCATACAAGGGTCCAAAGAAGATTCACTTCTACGTGGATTTCCACGCAGTGAGATTCAGTCAAGACAGTCCTACCCAAAAGCATCTGCTGCTGGGTACCACAAGGCAACAGAAAGACCAAGTTGCCAGTAAGCACTGCCACCAAAACGGGCAGAATCCCTCCCTGGCGATGCTGAAACACTGCAATGCACCCCTCAGGAAGCAGAGTCTGCCACGGAGACTATGGGAGCCTGGAAATCCTCTATGAGGATTTCTGCAGTCCCATGTAGAAGCAAGGGAGTGCACATAAGAGAAAATGTCCAGTCAAATGGACAACTTGCTGAACAAAAACATACAGGAGGTGTACATAAGGTGGCTACACCCTCCAGAGAGTGAGGCATTAAACATACTGGGAAGTAGGTAGATCTGGTTAGGGTCAGCAAAACAGCAAAGACTGTCATGGAGCTGGAAAAAAAACCTATGAACAATGTCATCAGTGTGTCACACCACAGAGGGAAACCAGCAGGAAGGTGAAAGGACTCCTCCGGGTAGTAATAATAAGGGGGCATTTAATTCAAAACCGAAGACACTTGAAAGATGTATCTAGAAGGTACAACAGAACAGCAGCAGAACCGTGTCCTTCAGCGAGATCCATGTATTAGCACTACAGCCCCTGCTACAGCCAGCTGCCCACGGAAACAGCTGTCTCTAAACAAAGCAAATCCTAATCCAGCATGGTCCTCAGAAAGGAAAATCAAGGTTCTGGGAGATGGACCAGAAAGAAGCAGCAGTGTGTGCACATGGTTAGATAGCTGTCAGCAAAGCAGCTAGAAAATGGAACTATGAAATTCCCATATGAATTTGCAGTTTATGTAATCGAGCATGGAGTCTTCCCAAATTATTGTAGAGTATGCGGTTCATGAAACAGTATGGAAACACAGAGACTTAAGTTTAGTAAACAGAATTATTTTAACCTCTTAAATTATTTTTGCCTGAAAATACACTTAACAAATTGTAAGCAGTATCTTCAGAGGCAAATATAGCTGGAAAAGTGATGAATACATTTTTTATAGTAAGTGATGTGTTCATTATACTCGTGTGATAGCTACCCCTCTTCCTCTTTTGCTTTTGTCTTCACCTTCCCATAGTCCTAGGCTGTAAGGCCTTAAAACCCCAAACCAGCACTTATTTATGTATGTGCATTTTTGTAGAGTGCCTGGCACAACCTAAATTGATGCAATGATACTGCGACTCCTGCCCTGTGCTGCTCAGGGAACCCGGAGAGGCTGAGGCGGGGGTGAGGCAGAGGGGATGGTTGAGTCAAGTGGGCACCGGTGTCTGGAGCAAAATGCGTGTGTCCGTGCAGAGAAGAGAATCCAGAGAAGAAGTCGAGGTGGGGGGTGGTGAATATTTGGGAGCTCAGGATGGAGCATGTGGTTTTTGCTAAGTGAAACGATTTTGAAGCTGCAAGAATAGGACAAACAGCAGGGTTTAGCAGAGGCACAGGAGCAGGCCTAGTGGAAAAGGTAGAGGAAACCTATAACACAAAGTTTTGGTGTCTGAAACAAAGGTGGAGAAGCCAAGAATCAAAGGCAGGAAGACACGCGGAAGAGACAGGGTAAATAGGATTTTTGAAAACACATTCTTAGTGCTTCTAAGTCTCTCTTGTTTTCAGTGTCATACGCCAAAGGAACAGATAGGGCTGAAAAATCCCACTGAAGGAGAAGAGCTCTAATCAGGCTGAGCAAGAGGTGGACTCAACCACGCAGACGGATTTATAAAAGAAATCTGCAGCCATGGGTTACAGACATGAAGTGGCAAATCTAGGAAACACCTGTGCATCTGAGCCCATGGAAGATGAGCTCATTTTGATCACTCTGTAAGAGAAGAGGGGGAGAAAATGCAGTCCTCGAAGGAGATGAGGAGAGAACACTAGAGAGGAGGATCAGGAAAATGCACTTAAAGCTTTTTTCAAGACCTGGGTTTGCTTTGCGTGAAGGCTGTGACAGTGGCATTAAATACCAATAAACTGGATGCTGACGACAGATGTGATCTCCACATTGTGCCACAACTTACCCTTTCTTCTGAGTCTGTTTGCAGAGCCCAGCAATTTTAGTTAAAGATATAAAGAGGAACAGCCTTTGATATTATTCCTTTGAATTTACCTGGCTCCATGGAATTGAGCAGAGATGAAGAGCTGCTGAAATTAAACAGCCGTACAAAACCGTACCAGATGTACCAGAGATGCAAATACCCCAGACCGTCCCTGTGACATTTGGATAGTATTTGGAGAAGCTAGGAGGATTTCTCATTTGCTCTTCATGTGTACACAGCGTGAAGAATGCCACGACAGCACCAGCACGCTGTGCAGGTGGACAAGGGAAATTCTGGAGAACTCCTGATGCCAAAAACCAGCAAGTATTCATTTCCTACGTTAGAACAGCTCAGGAGATGACAAGAACTTTAATGTAGGAAAAGGTCACGTCATGCCAACTTCGGGTTTGTCTGGTGTTTATCTGTTTTGCTAAGAAAAGCTGCAAATTATGAAACAGCCAGGAGGAAACAGCCAGGAGGAAACATAGTACAAAATCGTGCACATTAACCCAGCTTCCATAACCTGCGAGCTGATAATCACCTGCTTTGTGAATCAATATGCATTTTACTGCCACTCCACACCATACTGCCGTGTAAACGGTGAGGAGCAGTGTCACGCTTGTGTTTCTGAGTGCTGTCAGGAGTATCTAAAGACTAAGATCTTGACTGCATCCTTCTTCCTACCATCTTTAGGAAGTAGTCAGGTCATCCCTACACAATGATGGCACAGGGAGCCTGGGAGCCAGGCCAGTACTTATGTAAAAAATCTGTCCCTAAATGATTTGTCCCATATTGCATGGGAAGTTTACAGCAGGCAGAAAAGAGAATGAGAGTGGCTCTGTCCCAGCTATCTCTTGTTTGGGGCAGAGGGGAGGTATTTTACCAAGACTGCTCTAGTCTGTATGGTAGCATGTGATTTAAAAATAAAGCGGGATGTTTGGAGAAGATGAGGGCAATAGTGCTGCCATCTGCCTGGGACTTGAGCTTGGGAAAGTAACTCCTAGGGGATCAAAGGGAGCTGAACAGCCAGGAGAAAAAGCTGAAAAGGGCTTTAGTTTGCAGCACAACGCTCCTGGCCTCTGGCTGAAAAGAGAAGAAAACAAAGCGCAAGCCCCTGTGACATTTGCAATGAAAAGGCGAACCTTTTGTACTACCTGCGGGGAGGCAGAGGGCAGTAAGCACCTGGTGGGACCACCAGCTGTAAAGCAGAGATGTGAATAGCCCAGTGGCAGTTCTTGGGATGATGAATGACTTTTTGTTCCTGAAGGGTTTTGTGTCAGGCGGATTGCTGACAGCAGGTTTCTGTTTCCCTGGTATGACTGTGAACCAGATCCCCACTTGTCACAGGCCAGCTCATTCGGTGGCCTAGCTAAATTGGGCTTGTGGTCTCTCAATCCCAGTCCTGGTGACAAGGTGTCTGTGCTGTCAAACACATTCTCTCTCCTGTTTGGCTCCAACAACTCATTCCTGGTTGTCCAAAATCCATTAATTCTGGATATAGTTAAGGTGTGGTGCTGCGTGCTGTTCAAAACAGTTTCCAAGCCAAGAGTTCACCTGGCTTAGCATCAGCCTGAGCAGTTCTGCGAGGGCATGGACTCTGCTGACGTTGCAGATTTGCTACTGCCATTTGTAAAGATTCATCACACCATCAAAACCAATGATCTAGTCTTTCAGGCTGGAGATTTCAAAGAAGCCATTGAATTCAAAGAAGACCAGAGACTAAATGCCTTTCCTAGTGGCTTTGAAAATCAGTAATTTCTATGCTAAGAATTAACCAACTAATAGTTTGCCTCTCATTCAGTAACTTGATCCCTCCTGTCCTCCAAGTCTTCTTTTGGGTCTTATTAAGTTATACGAGAAGATATGTCTCCCATGAAAGGAGACATGAAACAAGCAGAGTGAGTAGGATCTCTGCATAAACAGTCCCTAAAAACTGCGTTTGTTTTGAGTAAATGTATTTCCTCTTATAATCTATGTGCTTGATACTCTAAACATGCACAAACTTTTGAAGTAACAATATCCAAATAATTTACTTCCACGGAAAGGCAAATTGCTGTGAGATAAAACCAGGAACAGCATAAAATGGTGCCTTAATATAAACACAATCATATGCAGATGTGCTTCTGCACCTTCTGTTGAAATCCATCCCTACTGGGTCAAATACACCCCTAGTAAAAACTGAGTTGGGGGCAAAACGTAGAAGATACATACTTGTTTCAGCTGAAATTACAAGTGATTTAAATAGACAGAATGTTCAGGGCAGTATTTGATCAATCAGAAATGTAAAGTTTTCTCTAAGCTCCTTAATACTAAAAATAATCAGATCTCAATGTGAAAGTAATAAACAAAATCCTCATTGTTCTGTTTTGGTTTGTTTTATTCCCCAGAAATACCAGGGTTTTCACATTTACACTATCATGTGTTTAACAAAAAATAGGCAGTTTTATCTAATTGATTTTCTATTATTATCTGCTAGTCCATTATACTGAATTATAATGTTGTTTCCCAAGGAATTAAGAATCTAAATTTACAGGGTACTGCATAAAACACAAATAAAGTTGTTTATCAAGTAGTTTAGCTTGTGTGTAAAAATGCTTTTCATACACTGATGAGATGGCAAATCCAAAAAAATCCCAAGCCCTACCTGGGCACTGGATTTCCGTCTTAGGATACTGCAATTCCAGTTGTACTGTAGGCAACAAACAGTTGAATGGAAAGGTCATGCAGTGCACAATTGCAATCTACAATTAATCATAAATCCTGGAAGGAAAAATACATTTAAATACCACTTAGAAAGTAACAAATGTACCATTTTGCTTGCAGTTTTCACATACTGCAATTTTGTTGGTCATTAAACAAGCACATATATTTAAAGTAAAAATCATCAAAGTTGTATTTTGAAATATTTAACTATTTCTGAAGGAAAATTCCCTAAATCGTGAACTTATTGTCTTCCGACTTCAAACACATAGAAATCTGTGTGGATAATGCTGGCCTTGCAATGGAGCAGCTGAGATGCACAACAGTTTTGTAGCAAGCTCCTGTAGAACAACTGGGGAAAAAAAAATCATAGAGAAAACAAAACTGCTGTCAACAAAGGGAAATCGATATACTGTAGAAGCATTAAAACAAGGAGAAACATAACTGTTAAAATACACTACCTGCAGAGGAGCAGTAGCCAATTTTGATAGCTTACACAAATCATGTGCATTTGCCAAGCACCTCATAAAACGTGACATGGGGACAGAGTTGGACAGGTGTATTCTTCAGCGCTGCCGTGATTTTCCCTTGGTGAAGTCTCCAAGATGACTGCTTGGAACCACACGGTTCTTACCACACTGCAGCTTCAAAAAAACCTTCATGGAACAAAGACATCATTATATGGTACTATTTTTAGCACTAAAGTATGTCAAATCAAGCTGTTTCTCATCTGTAGTACTGCAGACAGTCCAAACTCCCCGTCAACATCATCTGCCAAGCAGTACAGCTAATAGCATTCAATTCCAAACAGATCCGGACAGCCTCCAAAGGACGTATTCTGCCCCGTTCTGGCACCCCTGCATGCCCACAACACACCAACCCAGCTCACCGCTGCTGCTTCTGTCAACTTCTGTGCTGCAGCAGAGGAAAAGGTACAACACAAAGCCACCACTGCGGGGGTTTGCCAAGCAGATCAACAAAATACCGGTTTTTCAAATTTATTCCATGATTCCTCATCATGAAGTAAGAGCACAGCAAGCCAACAGCAAGCAGGAAAAGCAAGAGGTCACACACGTGGGCATGACAGCCCACACCGTGGTGGGACTGGAGAGGGGTCTGCCCTACCTCCGAACATCACTCCAACAGCCAGGAAGGAAATGTGCTGCCAAACCCTAATTTAGCACATATTTTATGGTGGTGGAGCTGAAAGGACACCCAGTGGTTTGAATTTCATTAGAAGGCTTGCACTGAGCAGGCTTACCCATCTTCGCTTTTAACTGCTCCTGAAGGCTGCTACCCATCTGCTGGAAAACCTTGCCTTCTGCAGCTACAGAGATGTAATAGTGATTCTGCACACCTGTATACAAGATATGTACATCCATACTATACAGAAGATCATAAACGCACATTTCAAAAATACACAGCTGTTGTGGGTACAATGTAGTGTTTTTCCATACTTGGACACAATGAAAAATTGGACCCAGCTGATATATATATAAATCTAAAATCTCGTAATTTCACGGTAAAACATCCAGTGTTTGATTTGTTTGTACACTTTCGGTGACTAAAAGAGCCAAGTCATAAATAAATAATAAAAGAAGAAAAATCACCTGCATAAATGAAGAGATAATGTTCAATTTTCCTAGTATTAAAGAACGAGAAGATTGAATATTGCAGCATGATGGCAGCCTGCCAAACCAAGTGAAGCAACCACTATCTTTTACTAAATTTCTAGCATTGCTAAAGCTAATTTCCGAGTTGACGGAAAAGCTACTTTAGAACGGGAAAAAGTTCCCTCCAACCTGTCAGAAGTAGTATTTTAATACAAAAAACTCCAAGTGTCCAGCTTGAGACAGCTTTTTCGCAGGCAGGCACACAGCCCTGTCACCCTGAACCAAATCAACCGCCACTCTGAAGAACTGCATTCACAACCCCCGCCCCAAATTTATAACATCTTTAATGAAGCCTTGAGAATCCAGTACCAGTTTAAAAAAATCCTCAAAGTGGTAGAGAAGACTGTTGTGCTTTTTTTAGGGTTTGGAGGGTTTGTTTTGTGGAAGACATTCTTTCAACGGTGCCCAGCTCAAGCCCTCTCTCAACACAGGCAGCTGAAACTGTTCTTCCCAATCAACTCTAAGCAAAACGATTTCATTTTTGTCACCCCGCTCATTCTGGGCTGCGGGGAGCAGGAGGAAAGCAAAATTTCTACTGCAGCAGCTAGTGTGTGTGAAGGGGACTTGCCCACAGCTATTGTATCAACGCCTACGTGTCCTGCACTGTTAGGCAGGAGTCAGAGCTGCCTGGGGTTCCCATCTGCAGGCTTTCCAAAGGCTGGCGTGAGGAACATGTTCTGGTAGTGAACGCTGTTCACAGGACGACAGGATCATTCAGGTAGGACCTCGGGAGGTCTCCAGCCCAACCCGCTGCTCGACGTAGGGTCAGCTACAAGATCAGGTCTTTGGCCAGTCGGTTCTCTTCCATGACCTCTCCAACGTTTTTTGAACTTACCATACCCAAAGCAATCTGTGGTAACGAGCTCCACAAGATATTTATGCCATATGTAGAGGAAAACTCCATTTGTTTTGAACTGCTGCATGGTGGCCACCCTGGGTCTTCTGTAGTTTCTGCATGACAAATCCCACAAATCCCATTAGGTTTCCTAAGCACCTTCACACCGTTTGTAGATTTATGTAGGTCTCATCCCTCTTGCAGTCTTCTTTCTCCCAAGCTAAACAAGTCGCAGCTTAGTCACTCCTCAGACAGCAGCCATCCTCTGCCTCTGATGTCACCATTCTTTGTACCTTTTCTAGATCTGTTAGACATGTATTTCAGGTGAAGAATGCAGGCACGCAGACATATAGCACAGATGAGCTATAGGACTACAATGACACCATACAATGCTATCTATTTATTTCCTAATATTTTCTAATGTTCTATCTGCCATTAAATTCAGGTGGATAGAGCATGGACTCTACAATTTTGCTCTCAAAATTGCAGCTGCTGAGAAAAGAGAGCTGCTGGTCATGCTATTCCTTAACCTGAAATCCTGAACACAGTACACACCTAGATTAAAGGTTGATGTCAAGAAAATCTGGAAAATGCTAATGACATGACCAGATCATATAAGCTGTAAAACTCATTGTTAGTTATTTTTTGATGAGAAACCTGTTTAGTTTGGATCAGTAATGACTTCAGAAAATCACAACACAAGCCTGCAGACAGATTTCATATAAATGTGCTTTATTGCAGAGAAGTTACATTATTTACATGCTGCAACACATTACAACATAAATCTATCAAGTATTTCATGGTGGATGCTGTTGGTTGCCAGATAACATTGTTATAACAACCACATTATAAAGTGAAGAGACTTACAGCTTTATATACTCTACAACTTGGAGTAGCTAAAATGTTAAAAGTCAAAAGGCAGTGTTTTCTCAGGCCTGCCTGTTGTCATATGCATGCAAAAGCCTAAGGAGAGCAAATATAAAAGTATTGTCCGGTTTCAGGTCTATGATGCCACCAAAGCTGATGATAGGTGTGTACTGATTTATATTTTGAAGCGTATAATCTTGCATAAATTATACATGTCTAATAAGATTGGTATAAATCTAATTATTTATAAACCATGGATTCGAAATAAAGGAGAAATGCAGCTTGCACATGCATTTAAAAGGACAACCTAGCAAATGTTTGTGACCTTAGTGTTTATTACCTTTTCTCTTAACAGATCTGCTAGAAAACATCTTAATTCTAGAGTTGCACTTCTCTTGGCTGAATAATGACAATGGAACTCCAGAAAAAGACAACTAAGCAATCTAGCCAATATATGCTGGTGGAGAAAAACCTATGAAATACAGAACATTATTTATGTCTAACTTAGTATGTCTTCATTAAGCGATGTTTCTAGCAGCATCATAGTGAAATAGAAGAGTTGAGTGAAGTTTGGCCCCTCATTTTCTTAAGTATGAAATGATTTAAAGTCCCAATTGAATCTGTAGCCCAAACAGCAGTTGCTAAATAAACTGGGGAAAGATTTGTTGCTTGCTAAGGGGAAGTTCTCCAACTGCTATCAGTCTTAGGAGGTGTGACTACAACAAGCCTAAAGAACCGTTAACAGACAATTTTTAAGAAGTGAGGGAAAGGGTCAGGATGAAAGAAAACAAAACCAAACAAGCATATACAAGCCAGTGCCGTCCCTGGTGAACCAGCCATCATTCTTTTGCCTGCCATGCAGCTGGCCATTCTACACCTGCCAAGGAATGGGCTTTGTTTCTGTGTTTCTAATGAAGTTACCTTTTAAAAAAGAAAGAAAGGGAAAAGAAACGAACAAAGAACTGCAGATAGATAGTGGTGGCACAGGTACAGTTGTGCACGAAGGGCTTGAACCTGCCAGTGATGCAAGGGGCAGTGGTACTGTGTGGATGCTCACCTGTGGTGCATGCTGCACCCCGACACGGCTGCCGCAGCGCAGGAGCAGCGTGTCCTTGCTTGAGCCCGAGGTAAAGGAGGGAGAGCAAGACGAGTGTGGGTGCCAGGGCTAGCACCCACTCCTTGTGACTGTCTCCCAGAGGCAGTGAGTACGTACGAACATCTCCTTTCAAGGCTCCTCCATGGATGCCACTTCTAACCTGCTCTGACAAAGCACTGACTCCCGTGAGCGAGTCAGGGCAACCTACCATAAGCTGTCCTCGCCACTCAAACTGCTGCTGAGATGGGCTGCAGAACCTCCCTTCAAGGGCAGGAGAGGCACGAGGTGGTCACCGTACTCAGGAGGTTTAAAGTTGTGTATCTCTCTGCACACAGGGTGCTCCTGGAGGACTCCCAGAAAGTTATGTTCCCAGGCTGGACTTCTTCCCATGCAGGGAAATTCAGGGTTACTTTCTCTCTGAAGAGCTGATCAGTTCTCACTGAAGTTGATGGAAAAGTTACTGCCAAATCCCTTGAGTGTCTGGGAGAATCTGGGCACACTGGTTCTAACATTAGCTCTTCTCCACATGAAGCAGAGAGTTGGATTTGGGCTGCACGTGGGATGTCACTGGCACTGTGTGTGCAAAAGTGGGATGGGAGAATCAGATGAGCCCCATGGTAGCAAAGATCTCAGTCAGCATGTCCCGTGGTGGAATCAAGCACCCTCCGGGCTAACCAGGTTGGCTGGGGCAGTTTGGCCACTTTAATCTGGACCTAGTGAGCAGAATTTATGAGCGAGGCCAATGTGTTTAGACAGCACTGAGACCCGAGCTGACTTGTCCTCAGCTGGCTCAGGTGTCGGCACACTCCAGGATAGGGCTTAGCAGAGGAAGATCAGATCCATCTTGATCTGTCAGTGTAAATGTGCCCATAGTCTCCTGTTCCTTTTAAAGGACAAAAAAGTTCTCCTCCTGCCCAGCTTGTCTAAGTGCCTCTGTGCACTGCATTTTATCTTAAGCCACTTTTTCTATGATGCCACAAAAGTCAGTTTATACTACATAAGTGTATGTGCATGTGTGTATTAGATATGACATTTTTATATATATATTAAACATATATAAATAACTATTTTATAT
>NW_010245019.1:0-6340 GCF_000690775.1 Eurypyga helias | reverse complement strand
GACGGGCCCGTCCCGGGGACACGGGCTGGGGGCAACGGGCTGGGGGGCAACGAGCAGCCCGCACCCCCACCCGTTGTCAAGCAGCAGCACAAAGCACCGTGGTGGGTCTCCCCAGGCGCCTTCGGGCCGAGGTGGAGCGATGCCCCGTCTAGCAGCGGCAGCATGTGCAGCCCCCCTGGTGCAGGGGCTTCTGCAGCCTCCTCCGGGGGTCTTCGCTCTCCCAGGCTGGGTCAGGCTCTTTTCCCTGCCTGCCAGTTGTTCTGGCTGGGGAGCAAAGGCGTGTGTATCCGTACCAAAGCCAGGACACTGCATTTGTGTTTAGACAGTGATTCTCGTTAACCTCTGCCCCTGCGCGGAAGCATTTGTAAATAGGAGCTGTGCAAGCAGCAAGGTGAGGGAGAGAAAAGCTGCTGCTGCTTCTTCATGCTGGGGTCAGGGAAGCCGTAACGTGAGATAATCCAGATTATTTCTATCCAGAACGTGGCACTAAACGGCCTACTTCCAGCAGCTATGCCTGAGCCACGTGGAAACCCATCAGCCCACCAAGAGGCGGCTGCTGCTGCCCTCTTCACAGCCAGGGTTCTGTCCCAGCAGAGCCTCTTGCTCACACAGCAGCTGCTGGCCATGCCACGTGGCCCTGCTTCAGCTTTCCACCAGACTCCTGGGAAGCAGTGAGTGGGAAGGTCAGTTGAAATCTAGACCAGCTCAAGGTGAGCATGTAGCCCACTCCAAAATAGCCCAGGCTTTCAAGCACAGTCGTCCTTGCATCCTCTGTAGAGGCCACCCTCTACTTGCATGGGCAGTACTGGGGCCTGACCCCAACACCGTCCCTGCTGCAGCGCTCGCTGGCTGTCCTTCAGCAGCATTGCCAGTCTCAGCTCAGTGACGCTGGGAAACCTCCTGCATTTTTTGAGCTTTTGATGGAAATGAGCCGGGCTATCTCACCTGATGGGTAGTGTGCCTTCTGGAACTGGGCATTGAACGACGTGCTGGCATTCAACACCAAAAATGTCTGGAAAGGCTGAAGTGTGGGCAAGGGAAAGGTCTGATTTGTCCCTGGTGCCTTTCCCAGGGCCAGCTTAGCTCCTTCACGAAGGACTTGTTAAGGCCACGGAGCAAATGGGACAGGCCATATTGCAGCAGAAGGCCATTGGCACCACAGCAGAAGTGGCACTTGAAATTGTCTGTTTCTAGGGATTTTGGGTGGCATTATTCTGTTCTGAATGGGAGCTCTCGAGGATCTTGGCATGTGTCTGGGAGTTGTCAACGAGCTTCTGTCCCACATATGTTCTTGCAGCACTGAGGAACTTAACTGATACTTCTCACATGGTCTCTCATCCTCTCCCCAGGGCAAAGGATGTGCAGTGGAGTGTCTCATAGGCTTCTGACGTTCGCTTGCTTTAAATATTGGTGGTGCTGTGGGTAGAAGGTAGGAAAGGCAAGTCACAGGGATGTATCTTGCACTTGAAGCAAATGAGGGTGAGGTCTGTGACTTTTTTCCCTTCTGTCCCACCAAAGTGACTGTGGTGCCTAAACATCAGAGGTGCAGCAGATGTGTCTCTAGGAGGGGTGAGATGGGGGACACCAGACTCTGGAGGAGACCTCTGCAGAGTGGGGAACAGATGTGATGGGCTCCGTGGTGCTGGGAAGCCTCCTAAACCTCCCACCCTGTCAGAGCAGCCGAAATAGTGAAGGCTTCGTGGCCGAGGTGGCTGTAGTTTGTGCAGATGGTGACAAATGCTGGACAAAGGAGGGCGGGGAGAGAGCTGCCTGCAAGGCTGAGGAGACGTGCAGGAGACTGGTCTGGAGGGGATGCTGTGGGGTCGCTTGGTCCCCCCATCTGCCATGTAGCACCCGTTGCAGATAGGCGTGGGGTGCTTTAACTTTTCCTGGTGTACACTTGACTCTCCTTCCTTATTATGAATGTGTCTCCTACCCAGCTCAAAGTTCAGTGCCAGATTGTTCTGGTCTTTTTTTTCCGTTGCCTTTACATGTTATAAAACCGCATCCTCTGACTTGTCTTGTCTAGACTAGCCCCACTCTTCCAGGCTTTTGTCCAAGGCTTTTTGGTGGTCTTTCTGGTCTCCTGTGGCCTCTTTCAGTTGGCCCAAATCTTTTGGGGAATGAACTGGTTCTCTGGAGAACAGTATAATTACTTGATGTGCCTTTATGAGCTGAGAGGAGAGCAGAGTAATTACTTCACATCCTACTGTATTTGCCTTTTTTTGTGGCAGTGACATGCCGGCTCACATTCAGTTTGTACTCCCCTGTAGCCCTGATGACCCTTCTGGCAGAAACGCTGCTGTCTTTTCCTCTGTGGTCTGTTTGTGCAGTTTTTTACCTCCCAATGACTTACAGCCCTGCCCATCATCTCTCGGCCCTTTCCCCAGCCTGTCAGAAGCGTGGCAAATTCCCTCCTGGCCTCCAAAGTGCTGGGTGTCACGTGCCGATTTTAAAACATACTCTATTCTGTCATTTAGGTCATTCATGGAAAAGCAGAGCAGTAGCTGCAGCAGGGCAGACCTTTCTGAAACCCTTTCAATGTAACTGTGAGCCACTGGTCACCATCTATTACTGTGCTCCAGCTCTGTGATGGACCTGAAGACCTGGGAATTGCTCCCACAGTGCTGTGGAACCAGGAAACATCTGCCTGTGGCATGGATGTGTGACCTGGGGTGGGTCAGAAAGACCCACTGGGCACAATCCATAGCATGTAACCATCCTTTGCTCTCTAGTATTATCCTCAAGCATCGACCAAAGCCACAAGCATCAGAGGGTGTGAGCTGAGACCTGCTGGCAGAGGGATGCTGTTCAGGAGCTGCTGGGACACATGAACACAAGGATGTTAGTGCAGTTGCAGTGCAGCTTCTGCGCTCCCCGCGGTTTGCTCTGGGGTTTCTGCAGTGTCGCAGCCAGGTGGGATGGGACCGGGGGCTGGTGAGAGCCAGGGTTGCTGCCCAAGGGTGCAGAGCATCTGGCAGGGTGGGGAGCACATCTGGCACGTGCTGCTGCCTGAGAGCCGAGCATCAGCCTCGGGTCCCAGAGCACAGGCTGGTGGAAAGGTTTGGAGCTCGCTCGCCCTGGGGAAGAGTAGGCAGAGGTTTCTCATGCTGTTTGCCAGGTGCGTGTCTGTGCTGGGATGTGTGGACTGGCCCCCAGCGACCCCTCACCATGATACAACAGGGTCAGGTAGTGAGCAGAACTGCACAAGGTAGTGGCCAGAGGGTGCAATGGGATATCCCACCCGCTTGCTGTCAGGAGGAGATCATCCATCCGTGCCAGCCAGGCAGTTTGAGGTCCTGGGCTGTCCTGGCTCTGGACCACACGGAACATAGAGCCACAGCATCAGTGTGATGAGCTTGGGGTCGGGTGAGCCTGAGTGCTCAGGGGCAGGACCCTGAACCCCAGTGAAAGGTCTGATACAAGGGCAGGCTGCCTGCTCGCATCTCCTCGGCCGCTTGCCAGGGAAGGTGTGGATCCGGCTCATCTGGCTGGTGTTGAGACGCCTGACTGTGCATCTGCGAGGGAGGCTTCCAGAGGATCCCGCTCGCCCAGGTTTCCATGGAGAGTGTCTCCTTGTTGAGGAGGGAGCCGTCTGGCAAACAGTACAGCCATGGAAATACCGATAGAGCGTTTGTTTTCCAAAGCACATGAATAACATCCCTAACAGCTAGCAGTCTCACTTCCTCCGCTCGCCCCACCAGCGGTCTGGCAGAGTGACCTGGGATGCCCGCGGTGTCTTTATCCTCCCAGCTCCTCGCTGTGCGCTCGTCTGAGCACCCCCAGTTTGGCTGTATCTGCCCAGCCCAGCCCAGTTTCCCTTCCAGTTGGCAGGCACGCTCCTCCTGGCGCAGGGCTGCAGGGAAGCAGCAGCCATCTTCACCGGGGGATGCGTTTGGCTTCACTGCTGGAGGGAAGAACGGGAGTGCTGTAGGTGGCAAAACTGGGGAAGTTTTGCTCCCACCTCCCGTGGGATGTGAGGGGAATCGCTTCCCTGAACGAAATGTCCTTTCTCGGATCTCCTGGTTGTTTTACATGCTTTGAAAACCAAGGGGGAAGCTTAAGAGCTGTTGAGGCAGCAGGCAGTGAGGCAAGGCGCATGAACAGCCCCCGGTGAAGGGGGCTGAGCTCGGGTTTTCATGGCAGTCTGTCAATATTAAATTAAGGCTAAATTCCCATCCTAAATGTTATGTTTACATGAAGTTACAGTAGAAAGCACAGAACAGCAATATGAGGCTATAAGATGTGTTCCGGGGGTATTGTAATCATCCCAAATGAGGCATTTGAAACCCAGGGAATTCCAGATTTAGGGTTTGCGTCGGTTTTTGGGTTTGTAATTGAAAAACAATCCAAACATAGGAAGGCTAAGGAGCATGACACTGAAATTGTTTGGGTGCCTTTATTCTGTGCTGCGGGGCCATGGGCAGACGGAGGGAAAAAGTCTTTAACCAATGATAGAACCAAATGTGGAATTACAGATGTTAAAAATGCTGTGATCTAGATTTGAGTGTTAAGGCATGGTGGCTCTCCGGGGTAACGTTGGGGCTGCTGGGTCTTGACTGTGCCTCTCTGTGTCTGGACATATTTGGCTATCGCTGCTGTAACTGCTCTGTGCCTGACGCTTTGTAAAACTCATCATTGGAGACAGTTGCAAGTCTTGTAGCATTTTATTTAAGTTAAGGATGTGTACCTGCAACTTTAATTGTATCTTAGCTTTTGCTTTTTGTCTTCAGATTTCCATGGTTTAAAAAAGCTATTAGAAGCAGCATGGATGAGGATTAAACAAAAGCCTAAAGGAATATCATCATAACAAAATTCTGGGGAGCTGTAGCAAGAAGCTGATTTTTTTGGCTGTGTTTTGTAAAAAGAGATTCCTCGTTGTGCCAGGACGGGGTGGTTACGCTTGATGTGCAGCCACTCCGAGGATGCGAACTGGGTGGTGAATTCAGCCCAAATTTTGCCGTGACTGGTGCGCGCAGCCTGGCCGGGCAGCTGTGGGCTGCAGGGCAGCGCTGCCCGGTGCCGTGAAATGGCTCGGCTGGAGGAGGTGGTGGAGTGGCAATGCCCACAGCAGCACTCGGCCGCAGCCCCGAGGAAGCTCTCAAGTCGGGAAATCAGCTGGTAAGCCATCCCTGGCAGGGCTGTGGTGTGCCTGCAGAGGGGAGACAATGACAGGTCGGTTGAAATGGCTCTGCGGGGAGTTGTGGGCACTATCATAAAGACTGGAAGCTGCCTGTAGCTTCCAGTTATACAAATTAGATATGACAGTCATTAATAATTTGGCTTTAACCTAACCCGTGGCACCCGAAGGAACCCAGCAGAAGAAACTGGGCAGTTTGCCTGCCATCAATGTCAGGCAGAGCAGAGGGGCTGAAGCCCTTTTTGAGACCCCACTTGGGAATGCAGCTCTGGGGGGGTCCCAAGCCATCATTGCACCCCTGGCATGTTGCTGCCAGGCAAAGGTCAGTTTTCTGCTGGAAGAGGAGCATTGCTGCAAGGAGTATTAGCTGGATGATGGATTTCTTCTGGAGCTGGAGGCAGAGTGGGGCAGCAAAGGCACTGCACTGCAGAGGCAGTTCAGCAGTGGTGGGGCAGAGCAGAGCTCGGGGTCTCTGGGTACCTCAGCTGCATTTCTGTCCCTCGATACACCTTTTGTTTCTTAGTCTGTTTAGGGGATAAAGCAGCAGTGTCGTGCTCCCTCTGGGTGTGTTTCTGTCACTGCCCGGTGGGGCAGGAGGAGGTGGAGGGGGGTGATGGGGGTCCGGGGTAGAGTGGGATCAGCCCTGGTTGTGATAGCTCAGCCCTCACGTCATCCCTGTGCCGTGGATGGTGCAGTAGGTGCGACTGCTTCTCCCCGTCGTTTGTACCACCCTCCCTGTATGGCATTACCTGTGGTCCCTCCGTGGGCTCTGGGAAGGGGCCTGCATGCCCAGCCCTGTGAGGCCTCGCTGCTCGGGCTGGCTGGATGCAGTAACATCATTTTCTGGGCTGAGTGTTTCTTATTATGCCTGTCATACCCTGATTTCTGAGCCTGCTGTGTTCCTTGGGCACACTGGGAGGGCAGGCACAGCACAGGCCCATTTCTTAATGACCAGCAGTGACTTGCCTGCACATGTGCAGTGCAGATTTGAGACGCCCTCCGTGTTTTCTGTGGTGTGTGTTTTTTTTTTTTTTTCCTGCGGATTTTCCTTGTTGGACGAGGTGTTCTCCATTTGTGGAGTCCCTGCCCAGCTGAGCCTCCACCAGAGCCACATCCTCCCATCTGCATACAGCCCTTATTTTGTGCTCCAATAATTCCAAGGCAACTCCGCTCCCCTCTGAGCCTGGGAGAGATTTACCG
>NW_010245018.1:1176-14602 GCF_000690775.1 Eurypyga helias | reverse complement strand
TCCTGGCTGAACCCAGCACAAGGAAGGTCAGTAACACTATTAACTTTGGCATATAGACATCCATAATGCACAGTGCCACATAAATCCAGCCTTAGGACCAAATTACAATGGACCAAATTACAATGGACCACTCATCCAAATGTTGAAAGGCTGTGCATGAATAAATGCAATACCAGTGTGCATTCAGCAGGCTAATTTGTGGCTTGCTTGCCAGTATGGCTTAACTCAAGTACATCCACTGTACTGACTCTTAGTTAGAGCAGACTTTCTTTGTTGAGAGGTACAGCTCACCTGACACACACTATCATAGTGATATATTTTAATGACTACTTCATCATGACCAGCTGGTGTTGTTTGAAATACATTAATAATGTGGCTGAATTTTCAGTATAAGACTAAATAATGAGAGTTATAAAGCTGCAACGTAGTGTGGAGTCAACGGTTTAGTGGGCTGACACTCCCACCTTAGGCAATTCTCTGAATCTGCATGGTGCATCACCCTCCTTCTGTAAAATGTGGTAAAAACCTCCATGCCTCACTGGGATGTCGCAAGTCTGGTGTTCTCTGGCACTGAGTAGAAATGCTGAGATATCTGACAGCAAGTTCTGTATTAACACTTCAGGTAGCACTTCTATTTTGGGGCCCGCAGGCTGACAGCTCCTCTCTATGTGACACCTCCATGCCCTGTCTCCCTGTTTTGGGATGTGCTGGATCCCACTTGTGCTGCACTTTGTGCATGAGAGAGGCTGTAGAAGTCACAGCACCCCTATCCTGCTGCTGCTGGCCTGAAGCAGTGGATGGGGAGAAGCAGGCTATGGTTGCATTGTGCTGCAGAGCACAGGGCCCAGGAGCTCCAGCGAGGTACTTGAACAGAGATCTCACTGACAGTGCTGCCAGCTTCCATGGTGACAAGGCTCCATTTCTGGTAAAGTAAAGCACAGGGTACTTCCTGCGGGACTGCAAGGCAAGCTTGCTGTGACTGCACAGCACCTCTAGGCTGCATATATCTTACCCCATGTCAAGCAAAACTCCAACAGGATGGAAAGATTTCACCACTTTTCCTAATATTCTCAGTACATTTATTTGGGGTGTGCTAGATCTTTTTCCTTACTTCTCAATGGCTTCTGCCTGTCAGCATGGGCTCATTGATGCTCCATATTTCTTTCTGGTGCTTTATGTAGGTATCTATCGCTGCCACTCTCCCTTTCTGCTTAACTACCCAGATCCCTCCACAACAATACACAATTTATGGCATATGTGTGTCTGACTGTGTTCACAGACACGCAGATGCCCATGTAGGGAACTCTTGGTAAGTACCTGTTTCTACATCCAGGATTTCTCTGTACATATTGTATTAACTGTGACTTAACTCTTTCTCTCAATATTATATCACTCTTGACTGTCTTGACACTTAACTGTATGAATGTTTTCTTTACTTTCCAAATCATGATTAATTAAAGGATTTCTCAATTTCAACACAATACTTTTTTTTTTTCCTGAGGCTAATCTTCAATTAATAAAGAATGTGAACATATAAATATAAAATTTCTGTTGTTTTTCTTGCAATAAATCTGATCGTTATTTATACTACTGCTCAGTATATCTTCCCTAAGGTATGCTGAATCTGATTGAATCACTACATCACTGGAATCTTGAGTGTTGCTCATTTGTGTGCTAATTATTCTTAATATGGGTCTTTCTGAAAACGTTGTCAATTAGACTTTATTGAATTGTCGACATTCATAGCAGTGAAGGGAATCTGGTAGCTTCTGTAACCATGTCACAGATGGCTAAATACTCTGTAGTCTGGAAGGAAAAATAAATTAAATATAGATTCAACTTACAGAATATGGTGTGAAAATGTAAGAACCAGGCTTTTTGCAGAGGAAACCACTGTTCACAATTGTTTGAAGCTGATTCTAAGACCTCTTTTATAGCCAACCTTTGGGAAGAGCTATGAGTAAGTGACCCTTTCCCTTTCTCACCCAATTCCCAAGGTTCACCTTGAAATAAGTCTCAAGATGATGCAGGTCTTCTGCCTTAAGAACATCTCAAGGCCACCTTGCTGGTGTTTGTTTTCCTCTGTTAGAGATTCAGGATCACTGCTTTCTGGAATAAATTAATGGATGACAGGCCACCATGTGACATGCCTTGAATCTTCAACCCTTTTTACCTTTTATGGATGTTAACAAGCAGTAACAATGATAGTGTCCTTCCATTTGCTCCAACCTCTGTGCAAGAGTAATTCTTTAGACTTGGGGCCAAGACAAGCAAAGAGATGCCATTAGCTTGCAGACATAGATCCATAAATTAGGAATGATACAGCTATCCTTTTTCTGACTAATGTTTCCCAAACCCTTCATGCTGATATTGTAGGAAATCGTAAGAGCAATGTTGGGACTGGGAAGAATGGAGAAGGAATGGGAGACTCTGGGTGTGAAGGGAAGACTGGCAGGAGGGATGCAATAATGGCATGTGTTGATGGCAGCTCTGGCACATAGATTAGCCTTTCATTAAGGTCCAAGAATACATCTACCTGCCACTTCTCAGGACATGCAAATCAGGAGATGGAAGCAAGTGGCTAGTGGACTGACAGTTGGGACAGAATGAAGAGACTGATTTCTGCCAGTTCCTATGAGCTACAGAAAAACACACACATACCCAGTCGATAATCAGCAGTCTGAGAAGACCCTAATAGGCACTGACAACTCAGTAGCTGGTGTCTCTTTTTCTTTGTGTCAGTCCAAATAGTCTGAAGAGACCATCTGCATATGTCTGTCCTAGTGCTTGATAACTGGTCAGGCTACTTGGAGACACATGTTCTAGTAGTGAGTTTCTTGTATTATTTGACCTTGTTTATTATTGGATAAATAATTGCCAGTGAATACTTAGCTCACGTGCTTGTTATTCTTATCCAGTTATGCAACAGAAATTCATAGTTCCCATTCTGGTGAGAAGAAAAAGGAGGATTCACACCCTACCACTGTCACCAGAAAATCTTGGTATGCCTAAAGTGAAGCCTTCTAACGAAGCTGAAAATCTGGAACAGCACACTGGTGCTTCCTTAAGAAGGAAATATCTAAAACTTGAGAGGTACAGGTAGGAAAAGGGTGCCCTGTTGTGGTCTGCAGTCTGGCACTGTGCAGGGTATATGATATCATTGCTGTCCTACACACAGAAGTCTGCAAAGAGCATGAAAGGTGATCATCTGTGCCTCAGTCTTCGTGGCATATCCTCCACCTGCCATTGCACATGGGAAGGTACCATGTTTCTTTTTCAGGTGAAATGTGCTTTTCAGGGAGGTCTTATGGGCCACTGTCTGACCCTTATTTTACATGATGGAGTTTCAGCTGCTTTTAAGGCACATCAGGCAGACAACAGCCCAGCAATGGGACCTCAGTGGCTTAGTGGAACCTCAGTAACAGCTTTTACATCAGTAATGTGAGTTGCTGTTCAAACTTATGTGGAAGGTAACATTACTGGCATCTGTCATCAAACAGGTAAACTTGGCATTGATTATTGACTGTCCATCCATCCATACTTGCATTATGCTCTGTTCATCATAACTGCTATTAAAAGGCAGAACAATTTTTTTAGTGTTTCTTTTTCCTTCCACCGAAGAAAGAATTGACAGTGAAAATGGGAATAAAATTAATTTTATTTATGAAATGTTCATTATTGTTGGCTTTCCTCCCAACCATCAACAGAGAGTCTTTTCTTTGTATCTCAGATGTACTGTCTCACTGACCTTACTTTTCTCATTTATTGTTGGTCCCAGTAGTTGCTTTCAGCAGTTGGTTCACACATACTGATTTTTCCTGTTTGTAAAGATAGTGTGCTTCAACTATTGATAAGCTTTCCTCTCCACAACTATAGTACAACCTTCTTTCTGGATCTTTTGATTACTGCTTAGTTAATTATAGTCAGTTTGATGTACTCTTGCAAAGAGGAGCAAGTTCAGTAGCCAGAGAAACTCTTCCAGTTTCAGTGTCCTCTTTTTCTCTGCTTAAATTGTGCAAACCAAATTGCCCATGCTAATTTATAATTAGTGTACATTCTAGAATTGCTGTAGCATTTTTACACAGGTAGTATTTTTTGGAATAACTTCCATTTCTTTCCTGTTTTTCTCACAATATTGAAATCTCATGCAATTTTACCAAGCAGATTTCCTTTTCCATAAAATTTACTCCAAGAAGAATTTGGGGGAGGAGCTAGCTACTGAGCTGATATTTTATTTTTCCAGTAAATAATTTACTGGAAAGGGAAAGGATACTTGACCCTATAGGTTGATCCTCTTTCTTCCCTATAAACCAGCTCTGTATCTTTTATGGTAATTTACACGATTGGTTTCTTTTTTAGTATGGTTTGACCTAACAACTTTGTATGTGTTGTGTTCTTGAACATATACCCGACAGTGCAATGCCTAGTAGCTAGGCAGCCATCTAGCAGATTCAAATCCACTCATCCATCAGGCAATGGCTGTGAAAGACTTCTGCATGTAAAGGCTCTTTAAACAAAAACTTGGCCTAAGTGATCACTTATCACAAGGCCTAAGTGATACCTAATGAGCCAGGTGATTCATAGCTGATCATCTAGCAATATGGGCACAGTGCCTGTGAAGCACTATAGTGGTGGTTCTCACATAACGTGTGCAGCGGTGACAAGTAAGATTTAGACACTACATTACCTCTGAAGATGTTGCTTCTAGCTCCACTTCTAAGCTGTATATGATCATGTTGCATAGCTGCTCATTCTGTATACATATTTGTCTGTCTATGCTGCTGGTTCATAACCCCCTTGGAGCAGGCACTATCTAGTATTACATACCTAGCACAGTAGTCTCTGTTCTCTGTTGAGATCTCTAATGAACACCTATATGCAAATATGCAGCTAAAATTATTAGCTAACAGTCATACATGATATTGCAGTTATTTTCAGGTGTGTGTGGATGGCTGCAGTATCTTAGTACATGAATCACTGGAGAATGCTGACTCTGTTTTCATGTTGACTACTGTGAGATATGCTGCTGGAACTTCCTGTTCACTTCTGGCTTTGGGCTGGATTCTGATCCCTTTCACTCTGCTCCTGAGCTGAATAGTACCTTGTTCCACAAATGGTCCCATTGGTTCAATGGGGGTTTTCATGGATGGGAAGGGGCCATTCAGCATGACTAAAAGCCTTGGACTCTGATCCTTACATTGTATTTTTTAGTTGGACTGCAAGTGTGTGTTTGTGCATATGTCTGTTTTCAAGTTTGTTTCTTTTTACAAGGAACTCTAGTTTACCCTGTTAGACTTCACTGAAACATTTCATTATTCAGATGATGACTGGGTCACAAAGCTTCATAATGTTCTTCATTGTTGTTTGTTTCATGCACTGAATTAGAAATTAATTCTCTTTCAAATTCACTGACATATGCTTCTAAGCTTATATTCTCCATTTAATGTATCCCATGGTATGTGTGTCTCATCAAATGTGACAGATTGGAGTGATTCTGTCAATAATTCATATTTGTTATAGGGTAGAACAAACTTAAGAGGAAATGACAAAGTAATACAGTCCCTGTCCCTTTTAAAACAGATGAAGTTGGACTAAAATTGGTGCCTTTGACCAGGACACTTAACATTCAAAAGCTAAACCTACCAGCATAGGGAGTAACAGATGCTTGTTTGGAAATAATATGGGAAGTCAGGGTAGTGGATAGCGATTGACATCTTCAAAAGAAGTCCTCTGGGCCTCACTTTTCAGAAGTAAGGAAGCAGCCACAGCTCTCATTAAATTCAACTGGAGTCCCAGGTGCTCAATACCTCTGAATTTTAAGCAATTAAGTAGGGCATGCAAACTGGGATGCTGTAAGCTGACAGCAGTTGAGGCTGCTCCACTTGAAGGTACTGCCAAATCAGTTGCTGAGAAACTAGAGGCTGAAAAGGAAAATAGTGAAATCAGTTCCGTGCATGCCAAAAGCCCTGCAAGCGTCTTTGACTTCTTTGATAGAGACTCAGGTGCTTTGATTAGTGTAGGGACATAGCAGTCAAGGAGTTTTTTTTAAAGCAGTCATAAATGGTTGGAAGATGTGAAGACTGGAGGCTGTTTCTGCTGTGTCTAGGGGAGGAAGTTTCCTTGCCGTACACCAAGAGTTTGCTGCATGATCCTTGAAGGAAAGCTAAGCTATACAGGCTTTTAGTGAAGCAACTGTTCTTCAGAGAGAGGACAGCTGCAACTTCACATGAATGTCGTGTGCAGATTGACTTCCAGTGCTTCACCAGCCATCTTTTTCCTGCTACAAATGGCTTTTCTTCCAAGAGCATTTTCTAGAGCTAGTCTCTCATTGGTTTGGACAGAGCTAGGGAAAGGAACCTTGGATGTTCCAGAGAATTAGAAATGTTTTGTGACACTGTGGAGATCTGGTAAAATATGATTTTGCTACAATAAAACTAGTAACAAAAGTGCCTTCAAGTCCCATGAGATCGTTGTCTGCCTATGAGGAACTGTCTGATACTGCAAGTTTCATCTTTGTATGGTCTCCTTTGGGATTCTTCTACCACGTGTGCAATGTTCTGCAATGTGTGATGCCCATCTTTTGCAATTAACTAATACAGCCTGAAAATGTTCTGCAATTTCCTGTGGAATTGTCTGTTGAGGAAGTTACATTACCACAAAAAGCACCTTGAAAATTTTAAAACTATGAAGTTCCGGGCTCCTGGGCTTTTCCCAGCTCACTGTTTTCCTCAGCAAGACTGAGAATGATTGGCTCCTCCTACTCAACCAAGGCACTCCCTCCCTCTGGGATCAACACCCTTTCACTGAGGCCTCTCAGGGACTGATTTATGTGCTGACAAAAGCAACCACGTGTAAGGAAGCAGTTTGTCTTCCCAAGCTTTTCTGGAGGTTAAAGATTTCTGCTGCACAGATGCTGCTCAAGAAAACATTGTGTAATTCAGCTGCAAGAGTCTCAGAGGGTTGGAAAAACAGAAATCTGGCTAGGACAACCCAGTGTGGTACTGTGTGACCACAAGCTCTAAGCTTTCATGAAGCTCTAAGCTTTCATGTCTTTGCATCCTGTTAATAAGATGTGGCAGTGCAGGGAAAAGCACTATGTCAGGAATACGGTAACTGTCTCCTCCTTCAATTAGAATATGTCTGATCCAAAACTACACACTCATCACCTGTTTAAGATAAATTTACCCTCCTGTTTATGCAATATTACCTTGCTAAATGTGTCACATAGGTTGTGACACACGCTGTGGGGAAGCTGGTGTTGATTGACATTTTTCTCCTTAAAGATGCTGAATGCACAGAGAGAGCATGTTAAGAAAGTGATGATGGTAACCAATGCTTAGAGTGGGTGGAAACACTAGGTGTCTGGAAGGTGCAGCACACACACGGTGTTGGTATCTCTTTCTCACACTGGAGAACAACAAAAACACCTCCACCAAACCTGTCACATGTAGTATCTTGTACCCTCAAAGACCCAGTTCTGTGTTAGAAGACACACACTGGACTTAGAACTGCAAGTTGGTGTTCAGTCTGTGTTATACTCATGGTGGATTTATTTAACAACTAACAGCTCAGTGGACTTGATTCTCCTTTCTTCTGCACAGCTTTAGGTTGGCAGTTACTTGCATAAATTTTATGGGATTGTCTTTGCAAAAAACTATTTTTCCCCTTTTGTTTCAATACGGGCAGACCCTGTAGCTGCAGTAAAGCAAATATTGGGTTTTTGTTTTGATGTTGAGTCTGATGGAAGCAACTGCTAGCTGTTATCCACATTGCCTTCACTCAAGTGAAAACTTTTGGTGAAATTATGGGGAGAAAAGGATTATGTCTTGACTGTAGTAAGGGAAAACAAATGCTACAGTTTGAGTGACCTGGAATGAGAAAATGGAAAAAAAGAAAATCCTGGGTGAGGACTGAGACCAGACATTTACAGGCTTCCACGAAAACATTCTCCTCTAGCTCTAGTGTAGAAGAGGAATAATTTGAAACCCAGGAAGTTGCTATGGAACAGAATTATCACCCACTGATGAGCTTTATTGCCTCCTAATATGTAAGCCTACAAAAAGCCACAGCAAATGGTTGAGATACCTTCTGTGGTGACACACGAAGACCATGGTATGGTCTTGTGACTTACTCAAAAGGTGCAATAATAAGCATCTCTCCCACCTGTCATTTTCTCTTTCACTGTGTTTTCCCCAAAACCAAAGTTAACTTTTTAGAAAAGAGTAAAAAGTTGAAAACAAGAAGAAAAAAAAATATTTTCCCAGAGTAAAGTATTCTGTTACATAAAAACCTAGAAAGATTACTGTGTGCTGGAAGGGGAAAAACATACTTGAAGAGCAAGATGAAAACAAAAATCTAAGAAGTGAATTTTGAGTGTATCCATAATGCAAACTGAGAAAACTGAAGTTAGAGCTGGTAAATGATACATCAGTCATGTCACTCTGCTCAGAAACTGTGATTCTACATGTCATATACTGTGGGTTCTTCTTGCTTCCCCAGTCAACATGAGAAACTCTTCCCCCTCTACCCCCTCACCATGGATATTAGTCTGCAGCCTGTATCCAAAACAAATTGTTCTGGTTTCTGTTTTAACAGTTTTATTTATTCTGTGGTTTCAGACCAACTAAAGAGACTCTTTCTCTTTGCAATCTTGAAAGCCAGCAATCTCAGCCTAATCTTTCTCTTTCTGATGTATTCCAAGTTTTGATGAGGTTGTTTTATCTCTCACTGTTACTAGAGAGCAGGTCAATGCTGCTCCACTTATTCTGTAGATTTTTACCACTCTATGGATGTCAGAAATATTCTTTTTATCTTCTCTTTTGAATCCCCTGTTAATCATATAATGATACACCTTTTTCAAATCTATAGTTTTATTGAATGCTTTTTTTAATCTTTGCAGAACTCCTAACCAGTTGCATCCATAAAGAAATGAAAAAAATCTGGTATTGACATCACCTGGTGTGGTTCGTTTTTTGGGCCCTGCAAAGATTGAAAACACAGTAAGACTTGAGAGCATTCTAGAGGGAATATAGAGGTTGCTATTAATGTGTTATTCTTTTGAACAGAACTGATCTAAGAGTTTGGAAATAGAGGAAAAGTCACTGTTTAAAGCAATAGACAAGGTTGAGACTTTAGATACATACCGCAGAATATTATGGTAAGAAGAAACAGGGAAAATTATGAGGGCCAATGCTGAAGCTACTCCTAGGTTCATTTTAATTTCCATATACTCAGATAGGCAGCTGCCTGTTGTAGTATTACAGTAGAATGACTGCACTGTGTTAGCGGTGTGATGTCTTCTCATGGGGTCATGGAGAATACTCCATGGCAGCTAGGTAGGTGGCCAAGAGGATTTTAAGTACTTTTTCATGGCAGGCAGGGTTCCCTGTCTCATTTTTCTGGAGTGGCAGCTCTGTGTCTGCTGATGCTTCTGCTGGCTGAGCCATCTCTTGGGGATGGCTGCTACCAGGGAAGGATTGCAGCCCTCAGCCTCATTGGCACAGCCATTTGGTCCCAATTTCTGACCTCCAAGCCAAAGGCAGCCTTCCTCTTTCCTGTGATTCCTTCACCTAATCTTTACCAGCTGTGGTCATTTCCTGGAAAATGTGGTCAACAGCACTGTGTCCTGGCTCGGACATGTAGCAGCCCCCTCCCTCCATCTGCAGAAGACATCAGTGCAGCATTCCAGAGTCTCCACAGAGAAGAGGGAGAGGAAGGAGGAGGGGTAGAGACAGGGTAGGGATATGGCCTGGTGGCAAACCCAGAGGAAAGCATGAAGGGAGCAGGACTGGAAGGGGATGAGAGCTTTAAAGAAGGAAGGGGAGGGACGGAAACACAACAGGGACAAAGAGCATTCGGGTCGGGAATGCTGGGGTCTCTTTTCAGGTCTCGGCATAGATTTGTCATGCAGCCTTTGAAAAGTCATGTCACGTTCCTGCCTGCAATATGTCCTCAGGAGCCTGGAATGTGAGCTTAGCTGCTTATTATTGGAGTCCTTATTTACAAAGCTAGGAGGGCCTGTTTTGATCTTTTATTCTGATTTCTTTTGCAATACATGCAGTTGAACTTCCTAAAATTAATTCCTGCTTGAAGTACAGGAAAAGAAAATCCAGCATCTATGGAGAAAATTCAGTACAAATCTTTAAATCCAAATTTGGTGTTTGTCTGCCTTTGCTCTGCCTTTTTTCTCGTCTAAATTATTTTACCTTCAGCTTTGGTAGATGTTAAACCTTGATGCATCTTTGTCTCCAGACCAAGAACTCCTCAATTATCAAATCTTTATTCCTCATGGGTGGCTGTAATTTCTAATTAATTCTTTCCTTAATGTGTTTTTCACAGAGAAAGACTTGATTTATTTAAGCTGTTGGGTGCATTTCCTTGTGCTGTAATTGTTCTCACGGTTCATCCCTGGATCACCCCCAGCTTGCTACCAGCTCCCAGGATTGCAGGTCCTGGGGCTCGCAGGCGCTGCTCGAGGAGGACTGCTTCCAGTGGGAGACATCAGCAGCGGAGAGGACAGGCGCAGGGTGGCCGGAAGCAGCGCACCTCACAAAGAGCACAAAGACCTGCTTGTAGGCAGGCAGCAGGAAATCAGTCCTCTGTGACCAGCTCTGTCCTCGCCTCTGTCACGCAGGCATGACTGTGATTGTGGCAGCAGCTGCCAGGCAGTCGGGCTGATTTTCCTCCCATGTTTTCCAGCCCATGCTGGAGGTGCCCAGTGTCTCTACGGCTCCTGGCTCTTGGGCAGGTCAGAGAGGCTGCTGGCACCATCCTGCAGAATAAGCCTTTGTCCTGGATGATTTCAGGAAGCAGTTTGCCATCCTGAGGATGGAAACTGCCTCTTCATAACAGTGTCTGCTGATATGAACATACATAACTGTTGATTTTTGGCCCTGTGAATTTACACATTACTCTGCAGCTGTTGCCCAAACGCTTCTTTATCTGTCATCTTCCTACAGATGTCTGCTGATGTTGGAATAAATATGGTAAGATTTATTTGACTCCCTCTTTTTTTTTTTTTCCCAAATACATTTCTGAAGTCTGAAATGAGAGACAAAGAAATAAAAAGGTAAGATTAATAGCTATTAAATATCACAAATTACAAGTAGCCTGGAACCAAACCCCTGGATCAGAAGAATCCCAGACTACAGGGGAGTTGAGACGGGACCTGCATCCAAATCCATGCTGTGGTTTACTCTCAGTTATGCAATGGGCCAAGCCAGAAGTCTCGTTCAGGACAAAATGGAACATGAGCTGAATTTGGGTCTGGATCTGAATTTTGTGGTGCAGGCCCACTGACAACTGGCAGTGATGTAATGCATTGAAAAGTGAACAAATTAAGTGGCTGAAATTTATTACCAATGAAAAACCAATACAAGGCTACAGAAGGAAAATGCAATTCCAACCTGATTCTCAGGGCCAGTATGCAATTGTTGACTGACAGTAGTGATTTTACATGCCTCTGTTTCTACAAACACCCCAGACCCTATTCTCTTGCTGCTTTTACATCACTGAGACTCTGTTGACTTCAGTGAAGTTATTTCTAATTTACACAACTTTAAGTGGTCAGAGAATAGGCCCACTGACATTATCT
Source organism: Eurypyga helias (assembly GCF_000690775.1). NCBI lineage: Eukaryota > Metazoa > Chordata > Aves > Eurypygiformes > Eurypygidae > Eurypyga > Eurypyga helias. The sequence continues at coordinate 3,009 of NW_010245018.1, read as the reverse complement.
GTGCCTCATCCATGTCTAATAAAAAAGACTTACTAAAATAAAAAATGTTTTACATACTAATTTTGACAGAAGCATACACAAAATATACCTCACACTCGAGGTAAGTATGAAGAGGCTGCCAAATCTGCCTATCTTGATGATCTCATATATTTTCCACATTTAATTAAGAAAGTATTCATACTCCTTATTAGGAAGGGAGGGAAAAGGTTAGATTACTTTAGTTTTTCAGAACAACCAATGATGCAGCAATGTCTGTTCAAAAACCAAAATATTAACATCTGTGATGCATTTAGAGGAAATTTAATTGATATTTTAGGTTAAATACCATTCCATATCAGAACAATAAGCTCTTTTTTTTTTCCTCTCTCTGTTATATATTACCATTTTAGTCTCAGTGGCTGTTTTGTTTGAATGAAAAGATAAAAAGCATTAAAAAACAATGTCCAATATTCAACTAAAGGAAAAAAAATATAGTTTCTGAAACGGTAGGCATTGACCTACATTAGAAATAGAAAAATTATTTATTGCAAAAATTAAGCAGTAGTACAGTCAGCTTCACCACTTGCTGCTTTTGTATTCACAACTAACTTATGAGCTGATCAGCAAAAAAAACACCAAAAAAACCCCAAACTTGCTGCTTTTCTATTCACAACTGACTTATGAGCTGATCAACGTTTCTGAGAACATATTTTACCCTCATGTTTGCCAGCAATCTTAGGAGAACAAATTTCTAAGAGAGTTTTTATCTCTGTGTATCTGCTGTATGTGGTTACATGCTTGGTCTGTTAATTCAGGAGGTTCTGGGTTTTTGGTTCCACAGTTTGAATCTGAATCTTTCATGCTGTAAGAAGCAGCAGTTACGATGTAAAGATCGTTCAGTTATTGGTTTTGGTAATGGAATGCAATTTCCAAAGCCTCTGTGCTTTGTGATGTTTTAACAGTGTTGCCAGTTCAAACGCTTTCTACAGGGTTTGTGTTTTCTCACGGCATTTCATTACACACTTGCATGGCAGATGCTCTGATTTAATTATTAACTCATACTCCAGATAATTCTATTTTCTTACTTGATAATTTTAGAGTTAAAGACTCATTGTCTGAAAAATGTCAGCACTTTTAATGAATTCATTCCATTTAACATCTAGTATTTCTGTAGTCATTTGTTTTGAAGGCATTTGCCTATACCTCTGAGGGATTTCCAGATTTCACATCCATATGCTAAGAGAGAAATAACATTTAAGGTAAAAAAAATAGTTTTCTGATATTCAAGTTGTAGGTTTCTCATTATCAAATTTTGAATAAGCAACAAGCTGCAGCTGTCCCCTTGCTAATTCATGCTCACTTTCTACTTTCTTTTTGGACACCCTTGCTAGCCTCCTCATTTCTATCAAACAAAGGAAACAAGTTAATTGCCCATTAAAATGGAGGTTTACCTGGCAGTGGCCAGAATTCTGCTTATGTAAGTGTAGGGTTTGGTTGGGTTTTTTTTTCCCCTGCCTCAGTTGGGGTTTTTTTGGGTTTTGGTTTTTTTTTTCTTCCCTGCCTCATTATTTAACCCATAATTTTTAGTGATGCTGGACAGTTCCTATCTCTTGTTTTCAGGTTCACTGAATTGTGACTTTGGACACCTGCATTACAAACTCAGTATCATCAGGCTGCACAAAGTGATGCTTCTGTTTCGGCCATTTATGCCTTTTCTCCTGGTGTAACCTCTGACAAATATTTCAGTCAGCAACCAGGAAGGTGACAAATAATGACTTACTAATGGGATTCATCTTAGTGCCTACTTCAAATACCAATAGAAATGAAGAGAGAACAGGGTTTGTTAATTTTTGT
>NW_010245018.1:0-375 GCF_000690775.1 Eurypyga helias | reverse complement strand
TAACTTTGTTAAAATATGGTATCCTTAAATGAAGGAAAGCTATGTTGAGGTAAATGAGTTCTTCATGTCATCCTCTGTCTAAGGAAATTATGGTTTTGCATTATAACACGGTAACTGTTTACTAGTCAGAAAGTGATTCTTAGCACAAACATAATGTTTTTATTACTTAATAACTAAGCAAATATCAGCATCTTCTTATGATGAAAGTATTTTAGCTCATTTAGTTCTAAATATCTAAATCTGAACTAGTCATCTAGGTTGCTTATTATAGGCAATGGAAAGGAATAAATCTTTGCAGGGCACAATTCGGTGACCTACTTTAGATGTCTATCTTAGAATAAGATGTTCTGTGGGTTAGAAACGCCTGTTATGGGA
>NW_010245017.1:0-1099 GCF_000690775.1 Eurypyga helias | reverse complement strand
CCAGGGCACGGCTGGGAGCTTGTCCCTGCTCCTGAGGGTCCGGTCAGCTGTGCCCGGAGGAGACCATCCTTCCCTGTGGGACCCCGCATCCCCCACCCACGGGATGCTAAAGTCTCTCCCTACCAGTCGCTCTCGGGCCCAAAGCATCTCCTCGGCGCCTTCGCCGCTGCTCAAGTGTCTGGGACCCCTCCCTCATCCCAAATCGGGGTGACGGGGGCCAGCCCCCCCGCCCCGCCGGGCTCCCCGCTCCATCCCCTTCGCCACCGGCCGTCCAAAACAAATTGATTTTATTTTTCCCTTTGTAAACAAAGGGGGAGAATCAACCGTCTCCTAATTTTAACCAGTACGTGAGGGACCAGGGGGCCGTGAGCGACCAGCTGAGCCGGCGGCAGATCAGGGAATACCAGCTCTACAGCCGGACCAGCGGCAAGCACGTCCAGGTGACCGGCAAAAGGATCACCGCCACCGCCGAGGACGGCAACAAGTTTGGTAAGGGGTCCCCGGGAGGGGAGGGGGGTCTGTCAGCATCCCCGGGAAAACGAGGGCTGGAAAAGGCTGGGGAGGTGTCCCTTTCCCAGAGGAGTTTTGCAGGAGGGATGGAGATGGTGTGGGAAGGTTTGAATTGTCCCAGTGGGCTGGTTTTATACCCAAAAAATCCCCCAGGTAACTCCTGTGAGAGCACGGCTCCCAACCAGCCCTGACCTCAAAAATTCCAGAATCCTGCGTTTCTCCGGTTCCCAAACCTTACGTTTAAGTTTCTCCTTCCCAATCCCTTCCTGGCGTGAGATGGGCAGCTTTTCCCAGGGGAGAATCACCCGATCCCGGCATCAACCTCTTAAATATCCATGTTGGGCAGAGCCCACCCCGGGCACATCCTTTGCCCGGAGGGTCCGGGGGGGAGTCCTGACGCCACGCCGATGGGCATCGCAGCCCTGCCAAGCCCAGCCTGGCATCCCCGGCACCTCCAAAGCTCCGGGAGAGGCTTGTCAAAGGTCGAGGGAGATTCACCGGGCTGTGGGGAGCGCAGGACCCGCTGGGGGTTATCGGTTTCGGTGTCGGCTCCCAACTTTTGCAGGCAACAAGGAGGATGAGGGTAATT
>NW_010245016.1:0-1272 GCF_000690775.1 Eurypyga helias | reverse complement strand
CGGCAGCCCGGTCTGTCCAGCCCGTTAAGCCGCCTTTTCCCCCCCCCACTCTTCCTCCTCCTCAAAGCCCAAGTCACGAAGATCATCAAACGCGAAGATGACCAGAGTTGTTTGGATTTATTGCAACAATCACTTACCATACACATTTCCTGTGTGGAAGGACAAGCATTCAATGCAACTCTTTAAGTAGACAGTTCCTAATGATTTCATTGTGGTCAACCAGATGGTTTTTATGTATTTAGATCTGAAGGTGAAGAATTATTTTCCATGTTTCCAACCTATTTACAGACTTCCCTGGGCTAGAGCTGGGGTTGGTGGTTAAAAGAAAGAAAATCCTGCGATTTCTCGATCGCATCGCTGGATGATCCAGAAAGTTTTCTAAAGGACCTAAGGCGAAAACGGGGATAATTCCTTTCACCTCTTCTGACTTTGCACGCTACGCGATTCACATGTGGAGTAATTTTAGCTCATTCGTTGAATAACGCTGACAATTTAAAGCGCCTCTCCACCTTTGTTTTATCCGCAATAACAAACCCAGGACACCACCGCCTGTGAGATCCCGGCGTTCGGTTCCTACCTGAAAGCAGTCGGGGGCAAGGGCGGCAATCTTTTAGGGATGGAAGGACCCGAGGAAGGGCGAGGGTGTTGGGCAAACTTCAGCCTCGTCCAAAATTAAGCTAAAGGGCGGCTTAACAACATGCGTTTCAAAATAAAAATAAAAAGAGAGTCATTCGGTCTTCGAGCGGGGATCGCGCATTTTGGGTACGGCTTAAGACTTAAAGTTCACACGGGGACTGAACGACTGCAGAAATGAAAGCTTCGGGGTAAATCAAATTACTGGCTGCTCAGGGTTTCTTGAGCTCACAGAAACCTTGGCCGGGTTGTTTCGGGTTTGGTTTTTTTTTTTTTTTAATGTAATTATATTGCAAAATAAAAGCCTTAGTTTGTGTACTTGGAAAAATAAATAAATAAAAAAGAGGGTAAAAAAGGAAAGAAACAAACCCCAAAACCAGTCCGGGTTGGTGGGTGCGTGGATCTGCTTATTTCCTTTGAAAAAGTTTTTGTTTTGCAGCCGCTGGGCGATGAAATTGTCGCTGCCCCGAGCGACCGCGGAGAAAGCGAGGTCCGGGGCGCAGCGGAGGGAAGCGGGATGAGAGCTCCCCGCGCCGCCCCACCGGGAAAAAAAGGGGTAAAAAAAAAGTGTTAAAAAAATAATAGGTATTTCGGAGCGAGGGATCTGTGCCAGTCCCTGGGTCCGGCCGGGTCCCCCCC
>NW_010245015.1:0-881 GCF_000690775.1 Eurypyga helias | reverse complement strand
CGGCCCCGCTCAGCCGCACCACCTGCCCCTCCCCAACCTTCCTCCCCACGCGTGGGGAGGGTGGTCCCGCGTGGGTTGACACCCCCACCCACAACACGTCTCGCCGGCAGAAATCGCGGTTCCCGGCGGAGGGGGAGCACAAGCTGGAGTCGCTGCCCGTCCTCTCCATGAGCGCCCCCGAGCTGGCCAATATCCAGGTGGGGAGGGGGGTCACGGACACGCGTGGGGGGAGGGACACGCGTGGGCGTGAGAGGAGGAGGGTGGGATGCTGCGTTCCTTGGGATGCCGGTGGGTGAGGGAGCAGCATCCTCCCCGGGAGTGGAGGGGGAGGGTCCCCGTGTCCGTGGGGTCTCGTGGGTGTGGGTTGGGGCGCGTGTTCCTGGGGGGTGGGAGCGTGTTTCCCGTGGGTGTGGGACCGTGTTCTCCGTGGGTGCGAGTTGCCGGTGGGTGGGAGCGTGTTTCCGTGGGATCTGGTCCCCCGTGGGTGCGAATTCCCGGTGGGTGGGTGCGTGTTCCCCGTGGGCGCATGTTCCTGGAGGGTGGGTGCGTGTTCCCCGTGGTTACGAGTTCCCGGTGGGTGGGAACGTGTTTCCCGTGGGTTCGGGTCCCCCGTGGGTGCGAATTCCCAGTGGGTGGCAGCGTGTTCCCCGTGAGTGCGAGTTCCTGGTGGGTGGGTGCGTGTTACCCGTGGGTGCATGTTCCCTGTGGGTGGTCTCGTGTTCCCCGTGGGCGCATGTTTCCCCGTGGTCTCGTGTTCTCCGTGGTCTCGTGTTCCCCCTGGGCTCGTGTTCCCCGCGGGCGCGGGTTCCCCGTGGGTGGGAATTCCCGGTGGGTGGTCTCGTGTTCCCCCTGGGCGCGTGTTCCCCGTGGGCGCGTGTTCC
>NW_010245014.1:20855-21520 GCF_000690775.1 Eurypyga helias | reverse complement strand
GTTTTGTCAACCGGCCGCCGGAGCGCTGATGGTTTTATGCCTGGCACTTCATTATTCCCCCGATTTCCCCTGCCATGTGCTGGCAAGCGGCGCTGGCTGTGACCCCGTCGAGCCTGGGGAGCTCATGGCAGAAGCACGCCCCACGTGGAGTTTAATTATTGGCTTTCTTCCTTAACGGAGTACATTGGCTGACCTTAATGCAATTAATTAGGGCTTAATCAACTTCTGGTGGCTCAGCACAGCGCACAGCCATTCCTGCCTTTCCAGGGGGGTTTATAAGAGGTTAAAGTGGCTAAGGAGGGGGTGGGATGTGCTTTGTAGGGTTAGCGTTGGCTGAGGAGGGGTTGGGATGTGCTTTGTAGGTTTAGCGTGGCTGTGCTGGTGAGTGGAGCTTACTGTCCGTGTTCTCCTGGGCTGGGCTTGTTGTGGAGATCCTGGTCAAGGCAGGTGGGGGCTGAGCTGGGCTCAGGGGCCGTGCCCGAGGTGATGCCCCTGCCCAGAATTGCCTGGGTTGCTTGTTTTTTGGCATCGTGCAGGGCTTGGGGGTGGCTTTCTGCTGGGCTTGTCCCCGTAGCTTGCGCTGGGCCAGGACTTTGGTGCTCTTTGGGTGCCCTCTGCTAGCCATGGGGCTGTGGCTGGTTGTGCGCCCGGCAGCTGCTGGCTGT
>NW_010245014.1:16892-20657 GCF_000690775.1 Eurypyga helias | reverse complement strand
GGGGGTGGTGCGGGGACCCCTTTACCTCCCTCCAGCAGGCTTGTTCCTGGAGTTAAGAAACTGTTGGTCACTGGCTCTCCCTGGGCAAGAGGGAGGCCCCTTCCACTACCTGTCTAGGGGCATCTAATAACTAACAGCACCAGTTAATACTGGAGGATGTCCCCAGCACCCCTGGCAGGGGACGCTGGCTCTGCACCCCACTGCTTCCCCTTGGCTCACCCACTGGGTGCCCCATAGGCCTTTGCAGCCCCTAAATAGGGACCAATCCAGCGTAAGGATTTATTTGCACACCTTGTGTCTCTGGCTGCTGGCTTTCACGTTTCCAAGCCAGTGGGGACCTCTGGGTGTAGCTGGTGACGGGGTGGCCCGTCCCTGGGCTGCTGGCTTCAGCTGAGGGTGAGGTGACAGCCTAAGTCAAGCCCCTGGGACCGGGACGTGCCCTGCCACGTGCCCTCGCATCCTCCCTGTGGTTCCGCTCCCACAATGGTACGTGTGTCTCTTTCCTTGGGACCCCAGGCTGTCCCTGGCCCTGGGGCTGTGCCACCAAGCCCCCTCCTGTGGGCAGCCCGAGGACCGGGAGGTGGCAGCCGGAGCTGTGCCAGCTGCTGTCGCCAGTTTGTTTGCTTCAGTGCCAGTTCATTAATATCGAAGAGCTAATTAGGATTCCGCAGCCCTTCCCGCCCAGCCCTCTCCGTCGGCGGCTGGAGGATACTTGTTGTCTGTGGGATCTCACTGCAGCCCTGTGTTAACAGGATTTGGTCCCAGTCTGTCCCAGCTGGGTGGTTTGCGTCCCTTTCTTTGCTCCTGGCTAATCCACGTGGCTAAAGCCCCTCGAAACCTGGCAAATGGGAAATGATATTTGCCAATAATCCCTCTGTTCCCCCAGGCAGGCTTCTCGTATTACAGGTTATTAAAAACCCAAACCCAGGCAGCAGTAACTGGTCCGGGGAGAGCCCAGGCACAGATTGCTCCTGGCCTTACCCCACCCAGCAGAAGAGCCGGCGGCGGCATGGCATAGCCGCATCTTCTGGAGCATCCCTAGGCAGAGCCCAGCTCCTCGCAAGCAGAAAAGGGATGAGCCACACTCCCTGGGGAGCGAGTGGGGGTTCCCAGGAGTCAGAGACTGAATCCTGTTTCTCCCCAGGAGGCTGCAGGGAGCCGCGGAGGAGGTGGAGTGAACCCCGCCATCGCTCGCCATGGCTCCCCACGCCGGGGCCGGCCTCAGCATCTTCCCCGTGGCCGGGGCTGGGCAGGGCAACTCCTGTGCTGGCATCGCGTGGGGCCAGCATCACTCACCTCCCACCCCTCCAGGACAAAACCAGCCCCTGTTCCCGGTTTTCTGCTCTTCTTTGCAGGGCTTTTGGGGAAAACTTGCTCAGAATTGAGGATGCTGTTTCCTCTGGGATTGGGCAGTGATGCTGTTCCAACCTTTTCCACGCAGGTCTGGCAAAGAGCAGCCCAAAGTCTTGTTTTCTCGAGGATGGGTTTGTCCCGTGGGAAATTCAGTCTACAGAAGATCTGTAGTTACTTGATGCTATTTTTTTTTTCTTTTCTTCTGCAAAAGTATCGATTTCGCTGCCAGAAGCCCCAACTGCCGCTCCAAACATTTCATTGCACGGGTTGGGGGGTTTCCTTCTGCTTTTCAGTCAACATATCCCCTTAAAATGTCACTTAGGGAAGGCTGCTTTTTTTAAAGCGAAAGTCTGTGATGACATTTTAAGTGGAGAAGAAAATTGCTGCTTCTTTTCAAAATGTCAACTTTGAGTGGGGTGGGTTTGGGTGTTGGTTTTTTTTTTTTTTAATTCCAGCGTTCCCCAGAGGAAAAGAGAAATGGTTTCATTAGACTGGAGTGACCATTGTCCCCCATCACCCTCAAAACAAATTCTGCTTGTTTTTAAACCTGATTGCACTTCTGCAGCAGAGAAACTTTCACCAGGACAAATAGTGCTCCAGTGGGACGCTGCCCTGAGAAGGGACGGCCCCAGAGCAGCCGGCCCTGAGCACTCCGTGGCAAATCCTCTGCTCCCGAATCCCAATGGGGATCCGCGGGAGAGACCCCATCGCTGCCGGCGGGCTTCGATCGCGGCGGGAGGGATCGACGACGCATCCAGGTTTTGAAGCTCTTCTCTTTCTGCTTTCCCTCGCGCTCCTGGTTTCCTTTGGCGCAGCCTGCTCCGAAAATCGCTCGCGCTAGATGAGGCTGGAGAGCCGCGTTATCTCCCTTTTATTTATTAAGGCAATTATACCTAATGATTCACATGCTCGTGGAGAGTAATTGCTCCCAAATACGGCACCAGCGGTGTTCTTACCCAGCCTGGGTGCGGTGATTCACAAACGCGTCTCTTCGTGCGGTTCGTCAGACGATGATCCCTCAACTGCCGAGGCGGTTCGGTGGCAGTGGAGGAGCGATCCAGGGCCCAGCGGCACTGTCCCCCCTGCCCCCTTCGCTCCAGCGGTGCGCTCCCTCGCCTGCGTCACCCCCCTGCCACTCCGGCTCCGTCACCGCTCGCCTCCTGCCTGGGTTTCCCTGGGGATTTTGGTTGGGTCCAGCCCCCGGAGCTGTGGGATTTGGGTTTTTTGAAGAGCCGTAGCACCTGATCCAGCAAACCCTGATCCAGGCTGGAGCTGCCCCCCTCTAGGGTAGGGACGACCGCTCCGTCCTCCCAAAACTCAGCAGCAGTGTGGCTCAAGCCTTGCCTCTTCACAGATATCGGAGCTAGATCATGAAATTCTGGTGTGAAAAGTCAAACTCTCCAGGCTTTTCACCAAAAAAGGCCCCTTGCTCCAAATCGCTCCGTGTGGGGCAGCTGTGAGGGGTGTTCCCCCACCCCAGGCCCTGGCTGCCCCAGGGAGGGGAGCATCCCGTGAGGGATGATGTGCAGCATCTGACCCACTGGCCGAGGCTCTGGGAGAAACCCTGACCCTGGGGATGGAGGAAGGTTTTTGGGGATGTTTTGAAGGGTATTGGTGCTTCCCAGTGCTGCCATGTGGCGTGGGAAGGCAGCCTGGAGCTCAAAGTCCCTTCTTGTGGGTTAAGGGGAGCCCAGGGTGGGGGCTCAGTGCCCCTTGGAGCTGCTCGGGGCAATGCCGCAGTGCTCTCCTGGAGCTGGTGTTGGGCTGTGGTCTTCTGGGCCAGTGAAAAGAGGTTGTTCTGGTTCCAGTCAGCGAGCAGCGTGGCCATGCATCGCTGCTTTGCTCTTAGCTGAAAGCAGCTCTTCTCTCCTCAGCCTGTGTCTGGGCTGCGTGGCGCGAGCGTGCGTGTGCCACCTCTCCCCTCCTGCTGCGGGTGCTGCTCCGGGTCCCCCATCCTGCAGGTGCCAAAATTGCTGCCGGGATGTGAGGCGGGAGGAGAAGAGGCAGCACAAAACCCCCCTTTCTGCTGGCCTTCTCCCTGGCACTGCCTTGGGGGGCTCCTGTGGGAGCCTACCCGAGCTGCCCCCAACCCCAGCGAGTGGGGCTGCCGGTGGCAGAGTGGGGCTGGGGATGAGGGCGGTGCGAGCAGGGGGTCCCCAGGCTGGGGATGCTGCGGGGTGGCCAGAGGGGAGGTACCACAGAGCAAGTCTTGTCTCAGCTCCGAGTGGGGGGACTGGGGTGGCTCCCGTTGGCTCGGAGCAAGTCCCGATGCCCCGCAGCTCTCCCTCTCCGGGGGCCTCCCACACCTTCTCCTGGCTGAAACATCGCCTCTCTTTGATGCAGGGCTCCTCTGTCTCCCCATGGACCCCACAAAGGGCATGGGGGGGGCTCCTGGGGCCCATCCCCACCCCA
>NW_010245014.1:16361-16698 GCF_000690775.1 Eurypyga helias | reverse complement strand
GCCATGCGGAGCCGGCCTCAGGAGCCAACAAATCCATTCTCTGGGGGTGCTGGAGGAGGGCTGCTGGGCTCTCTCTGGAATTCTGGGCTTCCCAGCCCTCTCTGGGTGGGGGGCAGGTGAGGGGTGCCAAGCCGCTTTGGGATGAGGCCAGGACAAACCCACCCATTGCGCTGCATCCCCTCACAAGGGCGGGCCTGATTCTGCGCCGTGGGCCGTGGAGAGCCCCGGCGGCTGCGCTGAGGGTCTCACACCAGGGTGGGGAGGGCCCCGGGGGGCCCCTTGCCTTGCTTTTGCCCCCCGCTACCCCAGGAGATGTGTGACAGCCTCCCGGTGAGGG
>NW_010245014.1:0-16228 GCF_000690775.1 Eurypyga helias | reverse complement strand
GGCCCCCGCCGCTCTTTCAAGGTTTGCGTTAAATCTGTCACATTAGCGAAAACAGTGAGAATTACCCGGCTGGTGAGGAGATACAAGGCGGCCCCTTCCCACCCCTCGGTAACGGAAGGGCCCCATTAACACCTAGTGAAATATTAGCCATTAATCAGGCTCTGTGCAAAATAAAACCATCCACGTTTATCATTATTGGATCCTTAATGAAGTGATAATGGGAATGCTGGGGAGCTGTGATATTAATGTCTCCTAAGAGGCAAGAGCAGAGCCAAGGGCGCCAGCCAAGATTTTTAATTTACTGCCAAAAGCTCGCGCTGTTAATAACGCAGCTACTTCTCCCGGCCATTAGCGCTGTTTGGCTACGAGCAGCCCACTCAGGAGAGCACGTCGACACCGACCGTGCCCGGGCTCTGCTTGCCCGCTCTCTGCCCGGCGGCTGGGCCTGCATCCCCTGCCCATGTACAGGGACGTGGCCAGGGAGCTGCCGGCTGTCTCCTTCCCCGTGTACAGTTTTGTTTTCCCAATAAAAAGGGCAGGGACTGGGGATGCCAAACCAAGCAGCTCTTCTTGTCCTTGCCCTTTCTGTGACTTGTCTCCTTAGGCGCAAGCAGCCCGGAGCCAGGATGGCCTGCGCACTCGGCGTGACCACCATCCCGCCCTGGGCTTCTGCGTTTGCCCAGGGTACGCTCACGCGGTGCTCATACCCCACCCAGGACGGCACGGGCAAGCGGCGAAGCCCAGCTTAGCTGTGGTGACTCACTCCAATTCCCAAGTCGTCGCTCCTGGCAGGCTCCGACAGCCCGGAGGCAAATCGGTATGTGGCAGGTAAGCGAAGGCATCCTGTCCTTAGGTGCAACTGTTATCCCACAAATTCTCGCAAAACCTGACCAGTGCAGCCCAAATGTAGGTGGCTCTGCGTGGGGTCTTCCGCTGCCAAAGGGACCGCGGGTCAGAGGGAGCTGGCTTTGGGCTGGAGCAGTAGCGCCCGATTCTGTGCTGAGCATCGCCCAGAGGGATAAAACGACGCCTGGTTTTAAGGGGTGCTCCAAAGCTCCTTTCCTCCCTAGGCAGAAGGTGCACAAGGTCTGCCCAAGCAATCCGTCAGAAACGGAGCTTCGCTCTATCCAGGTAGAAGCACTGGAAAAGGAAAAGTGTTTCTGTAACTTGGGTGTCCTTGGCCAACCTCCCCCTGTCCTGTTGTCTCCTCGTTAGGAGCAAAGGGACAAGAACAAAAACCCTATGTGGAGGCCAAGCAAATGTGGATGTGAAGTGCACTTCAAACCGCTCCATCCTTTCAACAAACCTTTTATCGGCCTTCTCTCCTCCCCAGCACAAACTCATTAGTGAAAGGCCCCTGTTTGGAAAGCAAGGACGCTGCTCCGGGTACGCGTGGTGCAGGCATTTCCCAGGAGAAGCCAGTGAGCCCTAGCCCAAGGTCTTCCGAACCTGACTGCGACGCAGCCAAGCAGCAGCTCCAAGGACCGGCACGGTGCTCCGCGATGGGGCAGGGCTGCGGGCAGGGAGGTGGTGGGTCTGTAACGCCGTGCCCAGGCTGGCAGCCGGACCCACTGCTGAACACGCCAGTGACCCCTCTGCCAGGCACCCCAGCCCCAAACCGGAGTCACTCTAGATTTCACCGGAGCAGAATTGGACAGGAAGCATTACCAACACTCCGGAGCCAGATTTAGCCGGTTATCCTGGCTGCAGCCCATACTTTTTGGCTGAATCGCCGGTCGTGTTAGTACCCCTGCGGCGCTGGCATGCCAGGCACGCAGCAAAAGCCAAATGCTCTGAAACCTGTTGGCAACCTCCCGTGAAAAACACTCGGCACAAAGCGGTTTCTCCCGCGGAACAGCCACCTGACGTTACGGGGCACGGCGAGCTTTGTAACGCTTGGCTGGGTTCTCCCAGCAGATCTCAAAGCTGTTTGCCAGCAGGAGCAAGTTCAGGCATGTTACAGGAGACCTTCAGAGTCAGGACAAACGGGATGCGTGGATATTTAAATCCCTGGGGGAAGAGCAGGGTTTTGAAATCCCCAGGCTTGTGCTTCGACACTACACCTGGGCTGCAGACCAGACAGTCCCGCTGCCAGCCTGGCATCGATACCGGGCCCCGTGGTGGGCCCGCTGATATCCCTACTTGTTAGATATTGGCTGCAAAACCAAAGCAGGAGGTGTTGCATCCTCCTCAACAATCCACCCTCCGATCCAGCTTGGAGCAGGGTGCAGAACAACTGTTCAGTGAGACACCACGACTCGCGGTGTTGGCAGGACGGTGTATTTATGTCACGAGATGAGATCAGCCTCACGGAGTAGGTCGGTCTGTCTGGAAGGAGTCTGAGTCAAGCGTGTCCTATTAAATTAGGGCTGGATTTTCACAGGAGCTGAGCTCCCACTTAGGCTCTGTAACAAACAGGCAGATCTTCACAAGGAGTCAGATGTGCTGGGTCATACTGGCTGCTGAGCCAAAGTCCTTTGAATATCCAGCCAAAACCGTTCCCATGCCTGTTGCTGCAGGCAGAGCTCTTCTGAAATCCAGCCCCACCATGGGCTCCGCATCCTGGGAAACTCGGCTCAGCTCTGCTCTCCCCCATATTTCGCTGCAGCAGGTGATGAAATTGCGACAGCCGCCACGTCCTTGTGCGTGCTGGGGAGCGGCTCCCTGTCCACACACGGCTCCAGCAGCTTTTCCCTTTGATCGGCTCAGCAGAGCTGAGCGTGAGGGTTTCCTTGCCTCTTGTTCTGCGGAATTAGTGGAGTTAATCAGAGCGACAGCGACTTCTGCCTCATCGCAGAAGAAAGGTCAGTGGCTCAGGGTGGATGCGCGACTGTTTTCGAGGCAGTTGGAAAACAACACCGAAAGCTCATCGCGTACGCGCTGCTGGCATGGAAGCTCTCCAGACAAGGATCAGCGGGAAGAGGTCTCTGCTGAGGGAAGGAGGCTGGAGAAGAGCTCCGCTCAGCTGGCTCACCGCTGCACCTCAGTTGTCCCCTTCCTTCTGCTGCAGAGGAAAGGTACAGCACCCACCGTGTCACTGTGCATTGCTTGTGTCGCGGGTCCGGGACGAAACACTCCTCCTGGGCAGGCCCTGCCGTGGCTCCTGCATCCTCCGGTCAGCGCAACGCACTTCTGTCACCTGCAGAAGCCCCCGACGAGCTGCTCCTGAGCTGGGGGCACTGGTGGTGCGGCAGTGCGGTGAGGGCTCTCGCTGGCAGCCGGACCGCGGCCTCACTTTCCCCGCGTCTTTTAACGACAGCTGAAGCAGCCGCAGGAGCGGTGGCTCTCCGCACAAGCATGAAATGCGGCTTCCGTGTCCGTACTGGGAGCTCTTACATTCTCTGATCCCCACCACAAGTGCTTGCTATTGCTGTGGACATCCGCTCGCGCTTAATTAGTGGGTTCTTTCTGTCAGGTATTAGCAGCCTCGACAGCGAGCCCTAGTTTAAGTAGTTTATGTTTGTGTGCTGTGTTAATGCCTTCGTTTACCCCAGTTCTAATTAAACACACATGACTATCTGCAGAGGGGATCATGAGAGCTCACGATCTTGCCATGGCTCTAACTAAAACAACCTGGATGTCCATGACGTTGGTGCCCGTCAAGCCTGTCACCAGGAGGTGACACCCACCTTGGAACCGGCTGAAGAAGGTGTAGGAGTCATTGTTGCCCAGAAAGGCTTCCACATCGAGGCCCTCCTGCCGCGCCTCGCTCACCAGCTTCGGGCTGCAGATGGCCCCCGCCGCCTCCGTCGGCCCGTCCTGCCCGTCCGTCCCCCCGCTGAGGAAGACGATCTCGCACCTGCCCAGGGGGCTGCCGGTCTCCCTGGCCTGTGCTCTGTGCAGCCCCAGCCCCACGCGCAGGGCCAGCTCCTGGTTCCTCCCTCCTTTGCCGGTTCCTCGAAGCTGGACCGTGGTTTCTCCGCCGGCGAGGATGCAGACTGCTCTTTCAGGCCCTAACCCTCGCAGGGCCTGTAGAAACTCGGCGAGGTTTAAGCCTGGGATCTTTAGCTCTGCCACCAGCTGCAGGAGATTCCCTCTCACCTCGTCACCCAGGGGCCCCTCTCCGAGGTCAGCAAAGCCCAGGCAGAGCAGCTGGATCAGCTGGCAGTACAGCGTGGCGATGCGGCCGACCTCCCCGCAGATGGCCGCACTCAGAATCAGCGTCGCGTAGCCCAGGCCCTCGGCTCGGTGTTTGGCCTCGTCTAAAGCCAGCGCGTTTGATCCGATGATGATGTTGTAAACGTGGGAGTAGTCTTCCGGGGCAGTGGGCTTGGTGGGAGAGCTGGACAGAACCGCTTCCACTGACTTGGGCAGGCTGCGCAGCAGGTTGTACTTGGTGAGTATCTGAAGGCAGTCTTGCGTGCTGTGGGAGCTGGCAGCAGTGGGCCCGCTCGCTATGATGTCCAGGGGGTCACCAACCACATCCGAAAGGATCAGGCTCACCACCTACCGAGAGAAGCGCCCACAGGTTATTGCAGGAGGCAGGGACAGGTGATCACACAACAGCCCTGGCGTGAGTGCTGCGCTGAGTTACGCTTGTGCCAGCCCAGTGTCGGAGCAGATGGAAACAGGAGCCGATCTTGGCCCACTTTGCTTTTAAGGTCATGGATTCACAGAATGGTTAGGGTTGGAAGGGACCTTAAAGATCATCTAGTTCCAACCTCCCTGCCATGGGCAGGGACACCTTCCACTAGACCAGGTTGCTCCAAGCCTCATCCAGCCTGGCCTTGAACACTTCCAGGGATGGGGCATCCACAGCTTCTCTGGGCAACCTGTCCCAGTGCTTCCCCACCCTCTCCATGAAAAATTTCTTCCATCTAATCTAAATCTGCCCCATTTCAGTTTAAACACGTTACCCCTTGTCCTGTCACTCCATGCCCTTGTAAAAAGTCCTCCCCCAGCTTTCCTGTAGCCCACCTTAGGGTGCCAGAAGGTGCTGCAAGGTCCAGTGAGAGTCACCTTGCCCTTCTTGAACTTACAGATCTAAAACATCCTTTGATGCTGGACCGTTGCGTTGGAAGATGTAACCCATGCCGCTGCGCTTGCCAGGCTGGTAGCCTAGCGTGGGTTCAGTGATGGCATACCCCGAGAACAGTCCCCAGGGGAGCCAAGAGCCGGACCCAGCCTCGCAAGTGCTGTGGTGGAGCACCAGCATGTCAGAAGTGCCAGCTGGGGTCTGCTAATTGGTGTGATGGGACGGCTGACACTTATAGGGCCTGAATTCCCCCTTCTCCACCTCTGTCTCCAGGAGAGTTTGGGTTCTCAGTGAAATCTGAGCCAAAACAGCGTGCAAAGGTTATTCACTCAGTGAGGGAAAGAACCCTGCTAGCACACTTGGGTCCGTTGATTGCCCCCTGTTTTGAGGGCAGATGGGCAATCTCTGAGCCACCGGGGCCTTCCCCTCGCTCACCTGTGCGGGATACGCAAGCCGGGCCAGCCCTCCACCCTTCAGCACGGACAGAGTCTTCCGGACAATATTCAGCTCCTGTATGGCAGCTCCTCGGGAAGCCAGCATCTTTGTGAGTTCCTCCTTCTCTTTGAGGAGGATGGGAGGGATGGGAGCAGGCAGTAGGGCTGATCCACCCCCTAGGATGCAGAGGAGATGGCAAGAGCATCAGGACAGCAGGAAAAGGAGGAGGGGAGGAAAGCGAGGCTGTTCAACGCTCCAGCCTTTCCTCTTTCCTCACCAGTATGCCGCAGGAAGACAGAGGCGGTTGGGAACTACGCTACCATCTCCGGGGAATTCAGCTGTCTTCACCAAAGGGTTTTACTCACTGCTGCCCTGCAGTGTCTGCAGTCAGCTACGCTACACGCCGGCAGCGTAAACCTCCCCGGACCAGGGCACCGCGTGTTGCGGGGGTGACAGAGCCAGCAGTTACTACCCCACTGCATCAGGCTGCCGGTGTGTCACCACACTGGTTTTCAAGGGCTACCTGGGTGGGCGAGCAGGGAGCACGGGCTCCACGACTCACACAGCAGTCAGGGCCGAGCAGATGGAGACACGGGGGCAGATGGAGCCTGCTTTGCTGGCTCCGTTTATTCAGGACAGTGTGTGAAAACACCAGCTATGGCTGCAGCAAGATGGGAAACTGCTGAACTGCACTCGTCTAGGCCTGGGAGGGAAGGGGGAGAGCAAAGGACAAAGCACATCCAGAGGCCAGGGCAATAGCCTCATCGATGGGAATCCTGTCACACAAGCAGACACTGGAAATGAGAAAGGACAGCAAAGGAAAAAAGGTTCTAATGGAAAAGTGGAATGGATGGAAAATAGAGAGTAGCAAGCAAGATCTGAGCAGAGTGTAGAGAAGCACAGCTGAAAGCTCCTGTCAAAAGGCGAAGCCTGCGCAGAGGTTTGAGACAAATCGGCATCAATAAAACATGATGAGCAAGAAAAACAAATGCAAATGCCTGTGTTTCCGTCCATAGCCAGGGATCTAGCTGAGAGGCAGGAGCAGTTGGGAACCGGCTGCTGTGTGGGAGTGCATATGCATAGGGAGTCACAGCCACAGGGAGATCCTGCACAGGCTCCCTGAAGGGCTGTGGAGTCTCTTGGAGATTCCCATAGCCAAAGGACAGGAGGAAGCCCAGGGGAATCCCCAGCAAGCGCAGCTAGATTCCAGTCACTGGGGTGTTTGCCTGATGGCTCTACTCTGTGCCAGATCAGGCTCCAGCATGCACAGAGGAGACCAAGGGGTTACGCAGCTGCTCCAAGCCCCTGTGTGCTTTTGCCCTGTGACATCCACCCCCCCAGCCGAGCTCAGGTTGGGGTGACATCACTGCATCCCTCTGCACAATATCCACCTTCCCTGGACAGCCCTGGGTCTGGGGACAGCCCGGGGGCTCAGCAGGCAGGGCCTGGGGTGTCCAAGTCTGCAGCTCGCTGCTGGAACCTGGGAGCCTCCTTTCCACTGGCTAGGAAGCAGCAGAGCCCTGGGGAGGGTCAGTCCCAAATCTCAGCTTTCAGACCCACACCCCTGCAGGTATATGGAGCAAGCAAGTGCTTGTTTCTCCAAGTCTGCATCCCCAAACGTAAGGAGAGGGCAGGAAGAAAGCATCTCCTCGCCAAGGAGTGAGAGCAGCTGGCGGGCTGGGCCCGGAGGTGCCATCTCACAGTAGTGGCACAACCGCGAGACCCGGCCAGCGCAGCTCAGCTCAGCCCAGCCTCTCCCCAGTGCTGGGAGGCAGCAGCCTGCAGCCCTGTGCCCTCCCCTGCTGCATCCCTGGAGAAAGGCTGGGAGAAGGGAGAGAGGAAACAGCAGAGATGCAAGTGCCAGTGCTGAAAGGCCAGCACAGCACAGCGGTCCCCTGCTGAGGGCCCCCAGCTAAGCCCGTTCCCTGCGATCCCGACGCTACCTGAGATGAGCACGAGGAGCAGGTCGTCCGCAGTCAGGCCCTCAGCCAGCTTCTGGATGGCAAGTGCTCCCTGCAGAGCCTCTGGGTCTGGGAGGTTGTTCTTGGCACCCTCGATGACCTGGATTTTGCTGTGTGGCTTCAGGAGCATCTCACTGGTGAGATAAGAGAAGCAATCACACCACTGACACCTGACTGCCACTGCCACGGTGAGTGACCATGACAGGGGGGTGGCCACTGCTGGGTGTCTCATCCCCAGGGCTTGGGGAGGCAGCGCATCCAGCGCAAGAGATGGGCTGTGTCACTGCTGCCACCGGGACACAATGGAGGTTGGAGACCAGGGCGGTGTGGTGGATGGGGTGGGCACCAGAGCGAGGGCAGCTGGAAAGGACTGAAGGGGTTCAGAGCAACATCCCATAGAGGCTAAATATGTCAGCCTACCCCCCAAAACTGTCCAGACACAGCCCCCCTTACTGCATTCCGGCTCGCTGCAGGCTCTCCTGGATGCCTAGCGGCACACTGATGATCCCCCGAACGAGGTGGTCTCCCAGGATCTCTTCTGCTGCCGCGGCCATCCCCAGCACAGCTTTGCCAAACCCCACCAGGTACAGGTTCCTCTTCACTGGAAAGGCCCGGCCCTTCACCAGCAGCTGAGGGCACCCGTCTCCCTGGAGCGTCACAGCCCTCTTCAGCATCGAAGCTGGCTGGACGGTGCCCACCGCGCTGCGGAAGAGGGACAGCGCATGCTCGCGGAGGGACATGCTGTGCAGGGCGGCCGGGCGAGTCAGTCTGCTCGGGGGGGTGGGTTTGTGCACGCTCTGCCCACGCTGGCAAAGCCTCGAGAGCTGGGGCAGCCGGCACCCTCCAACCTGCAAGGGAAAGTGAACGCTAGCAGAAGAGACAGGGCTGTCACAGGGAGCGTAGCGAGGTCAAAACTTGGACCTCTAGTTCCCGTTTCCTCTAAGTGAAGGTGCCATATCAGCAGCATTTTCCACCCTCTGCCCAGGCAGGAGGGAGGGGAGGACAATGTCACATTCAAACTACCTGTCAGCCTGTGGTTTCCCATCAATCCCATCACCTCCCGCAGGGAAGGTGAGCCCTGCCAGCCAGCTTCTCCATCCCTGTGGATTTGCCACTGGCAAGCCACCATTTCTATTTGCTCAGCGTTTGATGCCTTTCCAAACCGTGGAAGCTGCTTCTCTGTCCTGGAGAGAGCAGGGTGTCTGGGTGGAACAGCTTTTCACTACATTAACTCCCTTCCTCATGCCAGCCAAATGCTGATCTCGGTCTCTGGCTGCGCATTGCCCCACGTGTCCCTGCAGCATCACGCCCCGGCTTCGGAGAAACAACAGGCTTGCCGGCTGCCTGATCCCTTGCTGCTGGTGGCCACAGAGAGACCAGTAATGAGCTTTCCCCACCAAACAGCAAATTAACACAAGGCTTCCTTCGCCTTTATTTTGCATTCCTCTCATTATCCATTAAAATCACATTTAGAGCCCAAACAGGACTTCAGATCCAGGCAAAGTTGCCAGCCGTGTCTGTGAAAGCCCATCTGAGCTAGTATTGGCATCATAGGCAACAGAGATGAGCATGGACCAAAGGATCTCAGCTGCTCAAGGGCAGGCACTTGTCCTGACAGAGGAACACAGCCCCTGCCAGCATGCACGCACCTACTCCCTCCCAGCATTTCTCCTTCCCTCTGTTAACTGGCAGCAAGTCCACTGTTTCTCAGGATCAAAGATCCCTGTAATCTGCAGCTCTCCTGCAGCAATTATGGCGCAGGCAATTAAGGCAGGGTGCCCAGGCCACAAACTCATCGCAGAGCCATTCAAACTACCTGAGAGAGTTAATCCTTGCTAGTGAATGGATGTGTTTTGGTGCAAGGCCAGCGGCTGGCTCCTTCTGGGAGAGCTCAGAGTCCAGAGGTCTCTCTCCTAACACTCCCGTAGCATTGCAAAGTTAATCATTAAGCCAGGCAAGCTTTCCAACAGCTCCTCTAAGTCTGAATCTGCCTTATTCTGCTGCCAGGACCCAAAGGCTCTGTGAAAACCTCCACACGAGCACCTTCTCAGGGAATAAAACTTGGGCATGTTCTGAAAGCGACTAGACATGGGACTTGCAGGTAAAAGCATATGGAGAATCATAGGTTTGCCTGAGAAAAAAAGGAGTCAGTGCTTAATAAGAACAGCTTTTAAAGGCAAAACACAGGGCAGATAAACTACCCATCTACACTCCCTTTAGATGCTGGTCAGGACTGGCTTTTCAATCCCCAAGAGAGATAAAAGATGGGGTGTCCTGACCAATTTGTTACTAGACTGCTGAACTTCACGGCAGCTGGTTTGAAACCCACTGAGACTCAGTCCTCTTACCATGGGGGCTGGAGTACCGAGCTAACAGCAGTGAAGCCAGCTGTACACCTCTCAGGAAATGAGCTTAGCATCTCTGTTCCCAGCAGGTCTCCAATTCACCCGGCAGCACAGTGCAATCAGAGGAAGGTGTTACAAAACAGAGGTGCATCACGCCCCAGGTCGCCTCGTCCGGCTGTGATACAGGGCTCGCAGAAGTGGCTGGAGAAAAAGACTTAAATGGAGCCAGGGGAGTTCAAGAAAATAAAGACCCAAAGCCTTTAACAGGCTCTGTCTCTGCCTTGATGTTTCCGTGCACGGCTGACCCTGAAATCCAAGGGAATTGAGCACAACCAGACCTGCGACTGCAGCTCCTGTCGCACGTACCCTCCCGGCAGCTCCGCTCAGCTCCAACTCCAGACAGGGGACAGCAGGCGCGAGTTGTTCAAAAGCAATCCTCTCCTACTGGGGCTGAAAAAAAGTAAATGCCAGCTTAATTCATCTAGCACTTGTGTACACACTGCTAATGCTTGCTCTGGAAAGCATTTCACTACAATAGCAGGCACGTAATCTATTTTCTGCACTCTGAACTCAGATTACATTTTAACCATCGAGGCCTGATCCAGAGCCTGTTGAAGTCAGCCCGCGTCTTTCCATTGCTTCTAAGGATTCGAGGGCACGCTGCCCGACACCGGTCTCCGTGTGGAGGTGTAAACGCAGAGTAAACCTGGTGTAAAACTCCCGCGCTGTCAGAGGTTATCCAACTTGACACCAGCGCAACAGAGAGCTGAGTTTGGCACAGACCCATTAGCTACGCAGGTCTCGGTGTGTAACTCTGCTCCTTGTCGGCTCTGATTAGACACGCGGGCGCGCTGGAGGCTCCCCTTGGAATGGGGGTGCTGCTAATGATGCCACAAATCCATTTTTATGTCATTTATTTATACAGTCTCAGGCACTGGGTACTAAATATCATCAGGGAACAACTCTAAATCAGTGCTGTGAAATCCACCGTAGATATTAACAACAAATAAAACTCCTACTCATTTTACTAGGGCTTGAAAAACAAGAGCAAGAGAACGGAGCATCACCCTACACCAAGACACAGGAAGCCTTGGAAAGAACAACAATCCAAACGGCAGCCCTCAGACTACCTCCACGGACAGCGGGTCGAGAAACGATGCAACTGCCAGTGAGATGCCGTGCCCTGCACGTGGGGAAACGACATCCTCGCATCCCTGCGCTTTCCTCTTCCTGCTGCTGGCTACGAGGAATCTGGGGCAGGAGAAGGATGATGTCACTCATACTGTTTCACGCCCTGATCTTTGCTCCCCAGTTTCTCAGGGAAATCACACAGGGATGAACGAGCCCTCTTCTATATAGTGACAGGCTATAGGCACTAGTGGGTCTTGGGTTTTACACCTTTCCCTTTGTCCCTGCTTGGGATAATTTGGAATTGGGATATAGAGAGTCTTTTGGAAAGTTTTCTAGAAGTTCAATCCAAGAATGGCCCGTTCCAAAGAGAGCAGGAGGACTGCGAGGGGTTTAGATTAATCCCCTTTAAATGAAAACTTCCTCAGCTTTCCCTGATGAATAATGTTCACCATCTACATACTCGTTTGTGTGCATTGCCACTATAAGCTCTTTCTTCACAGGGCTCCTCCTAAGCCTGCAGAAATTTCCACTGTTAACTCTCATAACAAAAGGCAGCAAAACCCCAGCTCCTCATTTTCCCCATCTCTGGGAAAGAGGGAGGGAGAGGAGCTGGACTGTGATAAAATACAGGCAAAGCGCTCATTTGCATTACCTTTCATTAACTTTTTAATTAAAGCAATTCTGCAGACAAAGGAGCCAAAGTCAGAGGGAGACAGCAGCAGTCCAGCACGAGGGGCAGAAATGTGGTGAGCTGGCAGGTAAATCGGACGGCAGCACAGGGGGCACAGACTTGGGGACCATGGACTTGGGACATGAGCTGGCCATGCCCGTGCAACCCAAAAATGAGCCAACACCTTGCTCCGTGGCAGGTAGCTGAAAGCCAGAAACATACTCCCTTCTCGGGGCCAGTCTGTGGGCAGAGCTGAGCTATTCCAGGTGCTGTGGCTAGAGGTGTGTTCAGGGGTTTGCATCGCGGGCTTGCGGTTTTCTTGAAGCTGGGGCAATCGGGCTTGTTGCAGGCCATCCCAACCGCACATCCCGAGCCTTGCAGGGGCTGCAAGATTGGAGATGTTAATGCTCCGGGGTGGCTAATTTAATCGAGATCTTCAGGGGCCTAATTAGTTTATTTTTAATGTCATCGGGACGTCGCTGGTGTTCCCTCAGCATGGTGGTCCAGATGGCTGGACCAACGTGTCCCAGGCCAAAACCCCTGAGGAGCTTGGGGAAAAAAAACTGAGATGGCACTGGATCAAATCCGAGTTGTTCCAGGATAATTTTGAGCTCGAGATCTAAAAGACAGATTACATCTTCTTTACAGCCGTAAACTACCAGACACAGCAAGTTTTAGCAGTGTCTCTTGCTGCTCGTTTTTCTTGCTCCATGACTTTGTTCTGGCCTCTTGGTACGTAAATTACCATTAGGCTCACCGCTTCCATTTTTCATGCATTACCACGGGAGTTTACCTAGGAAGGCCAACAGAGCGGAGATTTACTGCCTTAAACTCCCATGTTCCCACTTACTGACACATCTTTTCTGTCATTTGATATATCAGCTTTAATTTGACTGGTGAGCCCTGCTCCAGCTCAAACTTGCTGCCCGAGATGGTCCCGAAAGCATCGGGAGAAAATTTTCCAGGAGATGCACTGAACCCAGGAGGAAAACAAAGCGGCGAAGGCTTGTTCCAAGTGACTATTCTGGGAGGATTAGATGGGGGATTTTTTCAAGACTAATCTCTTTAAATGAAAATTTCAGAATTTGATTAATTTTTTAATCTGCACATGGATTTGCATAAAATTACCGCACTGCCTCCTTCACAGTCGCTAAGAGAGAAAGTGTCTGCAGCTAGGACGGACCAGCTCCTCACCGGCCAGCGACGAAAGGGCCAGCACACAGGTGGGTGCACAGGGACGGGGCCAAAGGGCCTTTTGCCCCTGCTCGCTGTGGTGCTCCTGCATCCGTAACTGGGAAAGAGGGTGATGGTGGACAGGAGCAGCACGATGAGACCAGAGAGCTGCCCTCTGCTTGCCGGGCAGGCAAGGGAGAAGGTAGGGTGGAGCCTGGATACCTCAGTTTCAGAAATATGCTGAGCTCTGGGAAGCCCGGGAGTCCTGATTTCTAATACACAGCTTTCTATATGTTTCTCAGAAAAGAAATATGTTGCTCTCATGACTGATTTACTCACCAGGAAAGTGTCAACAGGGTCTCTGCGCCTTTGACGGGGAACGTAGCCTAAGGCCAAACACAGGGAAGATGTGTTCTGTTCAGCATTTTATATATATAGATCAGTATCATTAGTAAAAAAATTAACTGGATTTGACACATGCATCTTACTAGTTTTTCTAGGTCACACTCCCTTCACTCCCTATATACCTTTTGGAAATGATTTTCCCATGCGCTGGGGATTGCAGGGAAGAAAAATTTTTCACTAAACCCCCCCTTCTGTAGCTCAACGCAGAACAGTGCTACCCTGAAGCCAGGTCCATGCCAAGTCTACTGCCTTCCATGCTGTAATTTCTCAAACTCCCCATTCTGAGTCAAGTCGCAATCAAAGTTGAGAGTCATTTAAAATACAGGGAAGGATCATAGTATTCTAGAGCAGATGAAAAGTTGCCAGCCTTGAGGACTGGAATAATAGAAAGGGGTCAAAATTCAGTACTGCAAAATACAAGGTCATGCTCTTCGGGATTAATAGCAAAAAATTATGAGCTCCTCAGCTGGAAATAACATAAGAGGAGAAAGAGCCAGGAATATTAATCAGTCACAGGATGACAATTATGGCTGCCCTCTACACTGAGACAGGAGGCTATGGGAAGGCGGAGCGCGGCAGATGTAATCTACCTCGACTTTAGTGAGGCTTTTGACACCATTCTCGTGAACGTGCTGAAGTGGGCAGACACACTGTTAAACCTGCTGAAAAACAGCCTGCCCACTGGGCTCAGAGGGTAGAAAGCAGTGGCTCGGGGTTCAGCTGACAGCTGGTAATCAAAGGGACTCTGTTGGGGTGTGTTTCACCCTATGGCTTCGTCCGTGCCCTGGAGGGTAGCACAGAGTGCCTAATTTGGGGAAAAGTGCTGACAGAGCCACCTCCCGGAGGAACCGCGATAAACTCGAGGTCAGGGCCAACAGAACAGAAACGTCACGAGGCTCAGCAAGAAGAAGCGTGAAGTTTCGCTGCTGGGGTGGGTTCCCAGCCTATCAGGGCAGACTGGGAACCAAGTGGTGCAACCAGCTAAGGAGCAAACGAACAGCAGCTACAACCACTTGAAGGGTGGTTACAAAGACAGCGGAGATGGATCCTGCTTGGTAGCGGCAGAAAGGAGCAGTGGCCACAATTTACAAGTCAGGACGTTCACGTCGGATGTTATCAAAAAGTGCTTTATAGAGAGGGTCGTGCAGTGCTGGATCAGGCTG
The DNA here is from genome assembly GCF_000690775.1 of Eurypyga helias. NCBI lineage: Eukaryota > Metazoa > Chordata > Aves > Eurypygiformes > Eurypygidae > Eurypyga > Eurypyga helias. The sequence goes on along the minus strand of NW_010245014.1, from coordinate 1,970 downwards.
CTCAGGGAAGGTGTGATCTCCCTGCTAGGTGGTTTTCAGGATTTGGCTAGACAAAGCCTTGGCCAAGCTGACCTTGTGCCGGTGATGGTCCTGAACTGAGCAGGCGGGTGGAGCAGGCAGCTCCAGAGGTCCCCCCACGCTTGTGAGTCCACACTGTGGCAGCAGGGACAGGGCTGGATGCTCCAGAGCATCATAGTTTCAAGATCCCATTAGGAGATGTTGAGTTGTAGGATACAAGTCATCCACACAAGCCTTCAGTGGTAACTGTTACCCACAGACAATCACCACCCCCAGCAGAGTCCAACAGAAATCTATTCACCTCAGCACTGTTGTTTCCAGAAGCATCTCCCTGAAATTCCTGTCCACCCTCTGAGCACGCGCAGGTCTGTCTGTGTTGTGCAGGTTACGGTGGTATCTAATATAGAAATACATAGGTAGAATGACTGCATTTGATCAATATTACTCAAGCAGCAATTAAACATTTTTTCCATTAACTAGTTTTGCAGGAGCATTATCCATAATTCCTACTTAATGTGACATTTTGCTAGGAGATCCAATTATCCTGCCAGATAAATTCCAGCTCGGTATAAACTGACAAACTAAGTTCGAACGCTTAGGAAGAAAGGCAGGACAAAGAATAAAAAGGGAGTGACAAAATATCAAATCAACAACCCACGGTGTTATACAACTCTAAAACTTAGCTAAGTATTGTAGGTGTTTTGAAGTAAATTGTCTTATGATGGTATTGGTGAGTCACCTTCAGGGCCCACATGAGATAAATCCAGGCTTTGATCATGCCATTTACTGCGCGAGAGGCATGCCGTTCCGCGCTCCTCTGAAGCCTCTCGTCACACATCAGTTGTAGGTTTTGAACTGACCTGCAATGGCGTAGCTGACCCCGAGACCCTCAGAAGTAACGAAGGAGTCTTTTGTGGAGTCTCCCTAGACTCCGGTGCGAAAATCTTGTCTCTGTTTCAAAGTAAAAATCGGTGAATCATTCCCAAAAGCCAATCCCATGGCAGCACGAAGAGGTGAGTCGGGTTAGATGGCTAAACCTGTAACAGCAAACTCTAGTAAGCGAACCGTAAGAGCAAGTAATCTGAGAAAAGACACTTCTTTCACTAAATCGTATATGCACATAAAATAACGAAGTGTGTTTAAATGAAGTGCAAGCAGATCTTGGGCAACAGCCCCGACTTACTGTTGTTTGACCACAGGAGGGCAACGTTATCCTAAAAGCAGAATACAACTCTTCTGGAGACTATGAAAGGAAAATACAATTAACATTTATGAAGGCATTTACTTTTTTTTTTTCTTTTTTCTTTCAAATCTGAGTTTCTGGGAGGCCAAAATGACAAAAGATCTGTACAAGGAAGCTGGGGGGGACTTTTTACAAGGGCCTGTAGTGACAGGACAAGGGGTGACTGGTTTAAGTTGAAAGTGGGGAGGTTTAAATTAGGTATCAGGAAGAAATTCTTCCCAGAGAGGGTGGTGAGGCACTGGGACAGGTTGCCCAGAGAAGCTGTGGATGCCCCATCCCTGGAAGTGTCCAAGGCCAGGCTGGACGAGGCTTTGAGCAACCTGGTCTAGTGGAAGGTGTCCCTGCCCATGGCAGGGGGGTTGGAACCGGATGGGCTTTAAGGTCCCTTCCAACCCAAACCATTCTATGATTCTTCTAAAATTAAAATAGCGGGGTGTTGGAAATCTTTGGGGGGACAGGGGCAAGATTCTCACAGCTACTTAACACTCTCGGAAAAAAACTTTTCAAGGTAAGAGATGTACAAAACCATGAACACGTGACGATTCTCGAGGGAACTTTGAACAAAGCAACGGTTCCGAGGTGTCTGGAGGGGAGCACCAGCCCCAGACCCGAAGGCGTCTTTCCCAAAGGCCGCGCGCCCGCGGGGCTGAGCTCCGCCGTTCCTGAAGCCCTGCTCGGAGGCCCCAGTTGGCAAAAAGTGGGAAATAAA
>NW_010245013.1:0-10297 GCF_000690775.1 Eurypyga helias | reverse complement strand
CATGTATAATAAAAATAATATTTATATATATAAAGAAACCATACACAAACATCAAAGATATATGATGAAAAAGGAAATAATGCAAAACTGAAATCTGACCAGGAGACATCATCAGATCATGGGGGAAAGTTTTAAAAGTAATTTAAAAAAGACCCTGCTGCTTCAGTATCTCAGATCAAAGTTAGTTGTCTGGAAAGCTAGGGAAGTGTCCAGATGAAGTACTTTTGACTTGGTTTGTTATTTCTATATTTTTTTTTATATAATTACAAGGTTTTTTATTCTCTTCCTTTCCTTTTTCACCTCTTATATAGCAAATAATATCATTTTCTTTCCTCTTCTATTTTTTTTCCACATTTTTAACACATAATTTGACTTCTAAACATAGTCATCACACTTCAATATTTTTAATACTTTGAACCTAGCTTTTTGGGTTAAAAAAAAAGGTTATCCTTTTTATGTTTTGTGAAATGTCTGAAGCTGAATAGATATCATAGTTCACTTCCCACTAAGAAGCCAAGCATTGATCTTAACGAATTTAATGTCCCTCAGAGCACTTCTGGGTCATAAAAAACCTATAAAATTTATTAGCATTTACCTGAGTTCTCTGTCTTCTTTCGTTTTGTTCAGCATAGTGTTTGGGTTGGTTTTTTTTTTGGTAATAAATTTAGATGTTTAAATCCTCTTTTTTTTTTTTTTGTCCTGCATCTTCTTTTTCTTCTTACTTATAGTCGTCTTTTTCTAGAATCTACAACCTTTCTGTGCAGAAATGAACTGAAAATGTCTATAATCTTCATCTCCACAAGCTATACTTTGCTACTTTTCATTATCATTGCCCTACTTCAGTGGTTTTTGTAAGCATTTGAGCAGCCTGACAGCAGTTTATAGTCAGATATCTTTTTCTTTTAAGAACATCATGCAATATTGTGGATTTTGCATAAATGTCTTTTTTCATTAAAATATATCAACAAGAAACTCCTGCTTGAAATACTCCAGTGCTTTGTAATCAAAGGTACCTGGCATAATTTGTGTTTTGGAGCCCAAAAATTGAAACATTCATTTTAAGTGTCTAATAGAGGCTTCTGGTATTTTGTAGATACAGCTGGTTTACCCCGATTTTGAACCTTTTTTTTTCCCACAGATTAGTTAGAAAATCAAAGGAATGTAAAGAAGAAGCAATGACACAAACTTATGGAAAGCTGTGGTTTTTTCCCCAGTATTCTGTTTGTGAATGATTTCAGATGATTCTTTCAATAGCACACCTCTTGTGAGAGTCCGATAAACTCTTTTCGTCCTTTCGCAGGCTGTTCTTTCCACCATGTCTGCTGCAGAAATGCCATCACTAATGGACTGTGAGCTTCTGAAAAAAAGTAGAATCAAAGCAACCGTGAACATCACTCAGTGATGTGGAAGCAGGAGGGCAACGCATGACCATGTGTGGAGGAAGAGGAGGAGAGGATGAAGTGGGACTACCATGCCAGAACATATGCCAGGAGGCTGCAAAGTGAGGAGGATGAAAGCAGGAGGCTCATGTCCTCATTTGAAAGAGGGGAAGAAAACTTGAACTGTACTATGAAAAATGGAAGGCACAGTGCTATGAAAAGAGATGGCGGGCATATATATCTATCTGTGATAGCCAACTCATTACCACTGATACTGCTTACTATACCAATGGTACCTGGGGGGAAGGGGTTGGGAGACACACAACACCACAGGCCAAAAATGAAATTATGAAGCTTGCAGTTATTTGTGTTAAATCATAATAGGATTCAATTTTCCTCATTTTACACACCCTGTCAACATTTTCTTATGGTCACAAAAAGTACCCGAAGGCTGTAAAATTGTGCAGTGTCAAACATTTGTGAGCTTAGGGCACAACAGGGTTGTACTCCAATTCATCTATTACACGCCTTGGTCCTGTTCAGAACATTCAGGGACAAAAGCATAAATATTTTTCACATCAAAATGCAAAACTATCAAGTCCTAAAGAGACAGAAACTCATATTTTTAGTCAGGACTAGTAAAAGACAATTTTATACATAGTTCCATTTTAAGTCTTGCCCAGACAGTCGGTAGTTCTGAATCCAAGACACAGCTATATGACTTCAATGGGATCACAGCAGTCCTGAATTTAATTCTTGTTTTAAAGCATAATTATAAGCCCAAGCCTCAGTAATTACTTGCATAACTGGGAAGGCATAGGAAAAAAATATTACTTCTCCTTGTGTTTAGGCTGTATGAAGAATAATTTTTACACTCCATTGCTCAAAAATCATTTCCTTTAAATACCTAGAGCATTAAAGATGAGATAGCTTTCTTCTAAGATGGCAAAACTCCAAAGTTCAATGTTGGGTTTTTTTAATGCAGAATTACTACATCCATGAGTATAGTATATGTCTTTGACAGACTGCTCTCAGTCTCATTTAATGGTAACTATAGTAACAGAGTCCTGCAATTATCAGTTGTGAGTGCATGTTGTATCCAAATAAGATATCCAAAGGTATCATCTTAGTTATATCTTTAATTACATATGCACAATTAAGAGCTAATCAAAACAATTTTAAAATATCTTTGCATTGTTCAATTTTTAATCTTGTAATAGTTTTGATACTTCGGTATATGTTTACCTGGAGTTTGAAAATATTAGTAGTACATTTTTTTTTTGTCTCAGTTTGAATAGGCACTGCAGAAGTCACTTGCTGGGAGGAAGGTGAACCTCAAAAAAAACCAAAGTTTTGGGAAAAGTCAATTCAGTCACACAGAATAAAAGGTACATTGCGGGGTAGAATTCTTTCTTGCTTACAGGAAGGAAATATAGCTCCTTATTGTGGGGGGACCAAAGTTATTTCCCTGTTCTTGCTTTCCTGTCAAATATATTAGAAATAAAAAGTGAAGTTTACTACTAGAAATACAAGGTGCATTAGCTACAAGAATAGTTACATTACATGCAAATACAGAGGCTTTATTCATAAGCGAGCTGCAAGTACCCTGGGTTTTACTTTGCCAAAGTGATAGTCACAGGGAAAAACTTACACCAATTCTGAGTCAGTGGCTTTTGATTCTCCTTTTATTAAGAAAATAAGGTCTGGAGCAATAAATCACCTGTATCCTACTTTAAATAACAGTGGGAGAGTAGATTACAATTTTTTTGCATTGTGCCCTGAGAAGTAGTATCATCAGCATATTCTTAGGCTTATCACAGATTTATTGCAAAAGATACAGAAGTTTATTACAGCTTCTATTTGTGACTGCATGAGCTTGCTTGTTTAATGTGCTGGAATCTATAAAAAGCTCCACGGGGTGAAAAATGCACTCGTTCCTCTAAGCTTTCAAAGATACCTTCCTATATCTGATATTCAGAAGTTAAGTTTCTTTAATCTTTGTATTTTCTCAATTCATCACTTGTAGCCATCTACACATTTTTAATACCTAGCAGGATAAATGTCAGCACTGAAAAATACTAGTGCAGTCTTGCGCTTTAAGTAAGAAAACCTTACTGCAGATAAACTTTAGAAGATTTTCACTTAATAGGAAAATACTTTGTATAGATAGAAAATTTGAATATTTTAAAATCTCTATCTTCATTAAAGTAGAATTTCCATGCTGTCTTTCTCTCTCTGATAACTACTATACTAGACACTGAAAACAGCATTAACAAAACCCACAGTTAAGATCTGTGGTAAGCTTCAAAGATGCAAGTCTAGGTTACATAGGACCCCAAGTTAACTTTAAGTATCCTAACGTGGATACTAGAAGGAGTATAGATGTGGCATCAGAACATGCAAAGCAAGCCTAAATCGTTCAGCTACATCCTGACATTAAGCTATAATCTTAAAGTTGATCCATGTTTAAACCAGAGCTTTCTGGTTTATGTATGCTGCATTCATATCTGCCCATTGCAACAGAATCTTACATATGGCAAAAGAAAACTACGTTAACAGAGAGATGTGCTATTAAATCATCCCTGAACACTGTAGCTTCAAGTAAAAAACATTGATTTGTTTTCTTGCTCTGTGACACATTGTGAAACTTGGAATAATATGCACAAAAGGATAAGCACAATTATTAGCCGTGCTTCTTATCCATACATGCTGTTACAGAGATAATAGGGATTTTGATTGATTTAGATACATTTGGTTGCTGAATAACACTTTGCCCGGTTTGCTGCTAAAAGGCGATGACTGTTCAAGGCACCACTGGAGAACACTATTGAGCTGAGAAGATGAGTAATACCCAGTGGCTGTTGACATCACTCTTCCTTTCAGAAAGATGTACGGTTGTTAAGAAAATAGTCCTGTGTTATGGTAAATTCACCTTACACTTTTATTGCTACTATTACCCTTTGCTGCTTGCAATTCAACCTAACAAATGACTATGAGTAATAGCTAAGGAAACACCAAGCTTTCTGTTTTCAGTCAGCTAACTTTAGTCAAACACAGAAAACATGAAATCTTCATGAAATCTAGCCAGAATGAATATTTTAAAATGTCTTTGATAAAATAATAATCCAAATCACACTTGTTAAGAGGACACAACAGTATTTCTGGCCCACCAATATAGTTGATACCAAACCATCACTACTGTATTAAACATAATTACTGCCAGACTAGTAACATCCCACTGGCCTCTTTCAATGAGAGACTTCATCACAACTAAAACACGAGTATCAGAGCAATTCACCCAAAGAAATGCTGTTCCAAAAATAATGGGTTATCCACTGCAGTCTTAATAACCTGCACTTCTTCAGATTCATTATAATGCCCCCATGACAGTTTTATTGTGTTGAAAAATCTTTCTACTAGCATTAGTTACTACCTGTATGCCTAATGAATAAAAGTGTGGAAGCATTTAAGAGTTAAGATTTTTATTCATTATTTCCCAACAAATTTCATTTCCAATTCCTTGAAGTTCCACTTGATATTAAAATTAAGCAATCAGCACTGCTCAAGTGAACATTAAAAAAAAAATCACCCCAAAAAAACCACACCAGGATCACCCAGGCTCTTACTTGCACATTTATTTAAACTTTCTTTTTTTTTTTTTTGTCATACTTGTTTTGGAATAAATTTTCATTGACCTAAATCTATACCTCAAGTTCACGTGCTTCAGCTTCAGTAAAACATTTCAGCAAGAATAGTGTCAAAGAGGTACAGTGGTCTATTGTAGTCTGCTCTCCTACTGAACTGAATTAAATTAACTTTCAATTTAATTTTCTTTGACTATTATTTACTTAAAATATAAGAACACTCAAAACATTTAGGGAAAAAGCGCCTTCTGTGATCAAAGCTGCAGATCCCTGGGAATCCCAAACATGGAACAAGAGTAGAATATGTAATCAAAACCTGCAATGCAGATAAGAGGTACGTAGTGCATGTCAGAGATGTTTGCCTTGGGGAAATAATGGAGACCCAGTGATAACATCTATATGCATTTCCATGAGCCTCATTATTTTTTCTAATAAAAGTAGTAATTATTTCTTCTGCTAAGTGAATGTAACTGTCTTATAGGTAAATCTTCACTTTTAAATATTTTCAAATAAATACTGGTTATAAATAAATATTCACATAAATATTCTAAATTCATAAATCTGGGGTTTTTTTCAGTATTGCATTAAAGTTTCAGAACATTTTCCACTGAAATTAGACCTTCTGTTTCTGTGATGTAAATGATGAACTGGGAAAAGATCAATTTAAAACATTGCATTGCACATATAGGCAGGAGGATGGAGATCATGCTCAAGAAGGCAAATGTAAAAAGTTATGGAAACAGAACATTGATCTTTACTATGCTTCCATTCCTTTTAAATTTCCACCCAACAAAAAGCTTTTATAAGTTGAGAGCTGGAGGCTTTACAGAATCTGTTTTTCATTTGACAGTCCACATGCTTTTTGAAGTATCAGTCTTTAACAATATTATTCTTTTCAGCCATGAGGTCTTCATGATATTTCCATTTTTTTTTCCCTTCTCCCCTCCTGCTTGTCACATTGACACATTGGATCACACCTTAAAATAGCTCTAATACTGCTGTAACCATTACTAAAGCAGAACTTTTTTATGCATACTGAACTTCTATTTTCTGTGCAGTTGCTTGTATTAACCCACATAGAAAACTCACTGTAAAATCAGTCATAAAATAAAACCTTTGAGGTAGCTGAACTAAGTCTCATTGTACATTCATTGGGTTTGTGGATTTATAACAACTAATGGTATGACACCACTGTAAAGGAAATTTCAAATACCTTTTAAATCACAGTAATGATAATATTAGACACTGTTTCTAGTTGAGGTAAACTGATGGAACCTTTCCTTGGCACTATTGATACTTTAAGCTTTCTGTTTTTAACTGGAAAATATGGGTCTTATCATACACATCAATATTATGCCTTCAACTGAAATAAAAAATTGATTTCCAATATTTTTATCTCAGATATACAGCATATCTTACAAAAAGATTCAGCAATAAGTAATAAGAAGTATTTGAGATAAGAAAAGCTAGAGCCTAAAGAAAATCAGAAAATATTGTTTTGAATAGGAACTGATAAATGAGGAAATCAAGATAAAAAATAACTATTGGTGTCTAGATGTTAATTCAGGCACTTTTCATTTTCAGATACTAAAGATTAAGAAAACATTTAACAAAAACAAATCTTTAAACCTTTCCAGTGGTTCCTTTCAATTCTTGAATTTTATAGAATATCTCTTTAGCAAGCTTAATGAAAGCCATATTAACATTTTGCTGATGTGAAGATATATTCTTTTTTTTTTAATGTGAAACTGAAAAAGTCCACAAGCTACAACATTTGATTCTCAAACATAAAAGCTGTTCATGTGCACAGTTAAGTAAATAGGTCTTGACACTGTTTTGGGGCATCTCTTGAATTAGGTGATTTTGTACTAAGACACTTGGCTAAGACTAAGTCATGGAAGATGACCCAGTATTCCATAGTGCACTGTAATATGGTCATATTTACCATCAACTACCATATTGTATAGCTTGAATTATATCTCAGTGGGCAGACTACTCAGTGGCCCAGCAATGACAAATTTAAGAAATTCTGGGTCAAATACCACCTGCAAGCCGTACTACAAGAACAGCCTATATGGTCTCCTGATCCACCTTCCAATGTCTTCCTTCACAGGTTCCCAGATATCAGGTTTGGTGCCTGTTTCTGCCAGTTCCTTGACAAGGTAGCTTACTGTTTGCAGAGCATGTGAGGATGAACGCGTAAACAGCAAGTGTGTGTAGTTCGGTAGGCAGCACCACAAGGACATCAAGAGACCATGAAAAATCATTCCATAATGGCCAAGTGTATAACTTAGAGAAGATTTCTATAGTGGAAACAGAACTCCCAAAATGAAAATGCCCTAAGTCCTTTGTTCTCAAGATAAGTCCTCCTTCTCAGAGAAGGCAGCTTTTCACTGACAAATATATTGTGAGCCTCATGAGTGCCACCAGAATGTTCCTGGACTGCATGCATCTGAGGTTCCACCACTCTGACCTTAAATTTAATACAAGTAAAGGGAAAGGTGGACAAAAAAAGCATACGTCCCTCTCAGTTGTGCCAGTATTATGTTGCCCAAAAAAAGGATTTTCCCCACCCTTTTTGTAGCATGATTCCAGTAAGGCTGCAGGATAAGGCATCTAAGTGGGGAGAGATTTACAAAGTTTGTTATCAGCTTATAAGTCACATGTGTGCTGTACTAATAATATTAAAGTGTGATTATAGCTTTTCAGTGCTGAAAGAAATTTTTGCCCAAGTAGTAAAAACACATTTAGGAGTACTGATTTTTATTCTGCATCAACCATAGTGGATAAATTCAGAACTATTGGTTGGAGCACTTCTTCAGACCTCTGAGAAAAAAATAATTTCCTCCTATTAATTATTCATTATTTAATTAAACAGCAATTAAAGAGCATACCTTTCATGGAGAATGTGCAGTCTTTATTGAACCCAATAGCCTGAGAAGTGAGGTAAATAAACTTAGCATTTAAAATAGACAATTAAGTTATGAAATCATTTAAATATTTGTCATTCAGAAAGTTGTCCTGAACAGCATAGCTAAGTGAAAAACTAAGACTACTCTACATTAATAAAATAAGGTATAGCTGACAAAAGTTTACAGACCTTATATAGATGGTGGCAAGGCCAATCTTCCTAAAATATAAAACCAATATATATGTGATATTTCATATGATCACACTTTAATATTTTAGCATAGTGAATATTCAGATAACTATCCATGTTTCCATGGATGCAGATATTTTTGTTCAAAGGTGCATTAATAACTTACAAAAGCTGTTTCTTCTAAGTTATTTACTTAAATATCAAAGTTTAATGTAAATTCCTAGTAAATATAGACCATCTAAATGGGCCTGCAATGGTAAACAAATTGTAACAGCAGGAAAAAAAAAAAAAAAGACAAAGTTTTCTACCATTTCCTTAAAATCTCTTTTTTTGAATGTACAGAACACCACTGTGTCATCTTAGCAGGAAGAAAAGACCTCACTTCAAATATAAGCCAACCTTATTTTTTAATGGCCCATCTTTTCTGAAACATTTCAAGAGAATTCAGAAGAATTGTGTTATATATGCTTCAAAATAATTGCGTGCCTTAGTTACAAAACAAGTATTTTCATGTCATTTTTTAACTAGAGGGTCCTTTTCCTTCCCATAAAATAAATTTACATTTTTTAATTATATTAGTAAGTAAATTGGGAACTGCTGTTTATTAAATGCCTTGCCAAAGCATATTTCCCCACAGATCTGTCAGCAATTATTTTTAAATCCAGGAAATCATATTCTAATGCCAGGAAATACATGACACCTGACTACACAACACATTTTGCAGTCCTGTGGCTCTTCAGGAGCCAAGATGTCAGGGTAAATATTATCACAACATAATAATTTCAACAGATTCTTTGCCATCCAAAACAACAATAACTTTTATCACTTCTTGGAGTCAGGAGGGTTCTTTTGGACCTGAGTTTGTCACAGTACAAAAAGGCACCCTTCCCTTGTCTCCTTCCTGGACATGAGCAAAGGAGTAAGTACCTGAACTAGCTGGTTTTTTGACCAGCAACAATAAATTAGTACAAGAATAATTAACAGAAGAAAAAGCAGTGAATTGTGTCATTTCCATGGTGCTCAGAACAAAATGGTTGGGTTTTTTTCAGAGATAACACAAAAATAAAGGGAAAGAATTACCAGGCTGTGCTACTGCACTTTTTATAATATCACAGCACACCCTAAACTTCCGTACTTCAATTATTTGCTTTTGCTATGTTTTGAGTCATCATTTTTACAACTGTTGCCTGAATTAGAACCCTCTCTTCAACAAACTCTCGCAGCAACAAAAATTATTGCTTGTGAATAGGAAAACATTACAGTAGTCTGAAAATTGTTATTTAAAATAATTACATAATACTATCAAAAACAAGCTATTACACTAAAACCATCTATTACAGAGAAAAAATACTAGATAGAATTGGACAAAAAGATATTATTTCAATGAAACAAAAAGATATGAGTCCGCCTGAATAATTTTTTTAATGAAGATAAAAAGTATTACCTTCAGGAAACAAACAACAAAATGTGGAAAGGTACAGAAAATGCAATCTCAAGGATCAAAATATTAATGCTTTCCTTTTCTATGATTTTTTTGTTGTTCTTTAAACTTTAGGGTGAAGAGGGACTCAGAAAAGATAGAGCAACAAATACCTGATTCCATTTTGTTGCAACCCATTTTGTTGTGATGCATGAATTATACATTACTGATAATATTCAGAGAGTTTGTGAGAGACCTTATCTTGAGTTGTCTCAAAGCTTGCTGACAAAGTTGTGAAACTTCTTGGTGGCTTGGCCTTTGGTGACTTGGGAGCAGGGATTGCCTGCAGGCCTGAATAGATAAGGGCCAGATGGCCTAAACAGGTAAGAAGCAAATAGCCTCTGGAGACCAGTTCTGACCAAGGACAAAGAACAATCACATCACTTCATGGGGGGTCCAGACACAGAGGGTCCCAAGCCTGCCAAAGCATGCAAGTGGTCAGGTAGTGGTCCTGTGCATCCTAGGGGATCAGCTGCTGCGAGTGTGTGCAGGAGGCAAGAGTCAGCAAACAAATACCCTATAAAAGACTGTGAGACCAAACTGCAATGAGGGACCCTCCGCACTGAAGACTACAAGGCTACGGACCAATGGGACAGCGCTGGATTGATGGTGGTGACTTTCTCTTGCAATTCAATCCCGACTGCTTGCTTAATTTTCCCCCTTTTTCAATTTCTCTCTCTCCTATTGCTACTTT